>NW_022884428.1:0-13818 GCF_011952205.1 Bombus bifarius
GGAAAATTTGAAAGTACAGTACCATTGGGAAGAAAATCACGATATTGAAAACGATATTTGCAAGTAAATTTCCAAAAAATCTGTTTTCAAATTTTCGCTTTCTATTTCACATTAAAAGAAAGGGCTGCCTTCTTTCTCTGCAAGACAAAACAAACATTCTGAATCTCGTATCAATGAATGATGTCAATAAGTTATTTTTCTTTTCAGATTGAACAATATTCCAGATTTATTCATAATTTCATACTACGCGAAGAATAGACTTTCATAGGTATATAAAGGAAATATTAAGTATAGGAAAACTCTTTTTCGTTGTAGGTGACATATGCTTCACGGTTGAACACGTGTATTTTTGAACACATATAAATGAAAAAGTACTCTTATGGAGAAAAAGAATTGATACCTTCGATTGACATTAGATAATGTATATAAACTTATGAACAATCACTATCGGTTTGTATTTTAGGTGCACACGCAGATTTGTTGGAATTCTTATAAAATGTACATCCTGTACGAACGTTTTATTCTTCCAAATTTTACGATACTATGTCTCATATAATAACTATATGGATTAAACGTAATATAAATGATCCGAAAATAGACTCGAACGACATTAATTGTCTTTCTATTTATACCAATATCGAAAATACAAGTAAAGCCGGAGCAATAGTATGCAAGAATGGACTATTTATTATTTTAAAGCAAATCATAGCATATCCAGAATGCACAGTATTATCATGATCATGAAATGTAAATGAATCAGTTGTAAACGAACGATTTTACTGTAAAATCGTTGCCTCCTTTTTTTCATCTGAAATATAGCAGCAATGAGTACATTCTTTTAATATATAATAAAACGAGATATCTTTATAAAGTTACATATGTCATCACCGGTAACTGTTATCTCGTATGACACCAAATATACCGTTAGTATGGAATGATATTTTTATGAAGATATACTTTAATGATAGATTTTATGAATGAAACGTTATATAAGAAAAATTATCTATTGTCATTCTATGAAGTGTAGTAGCTAACGAAGATTAATTTTACGAAGTATTGGAGCAAAAGAGAATTAAAAAATTAAAAAGATCTAAATAAGATTGTTCGTGTGGCTTAATTATCTCAATTCTGGTACACCACTTGTTACATTCTAACTAATTAGCGCTAAACAATAACTTGCAAATATTAAAGATATTCACACCTTAATATTAACACCTAAAGGTTTTCAGGAAATTTTATAATATTTGATTATTGTATATCTAGTCATTGATTGATAAAATTTCTTGTATAAGCATAGATCGAGGTTGACGTCATACGCAGAGTGCATATCATTGACAGGTATCGTTTTAATTTATTTTATGGCTAGAATCATTTGAATATTATACGAATAATTATTTCCATTCGAACGATTAATAAATCACGTACCTATAAAAGATATATTATGAAAAAGACGTGACGAAACAAAAAAATATTGGAAATTCCGTTGTCTGTTGATTTTTATTTCCATGTAATTACATATGAAATGGGTAATTCATTAACATCTCCTCGAATCGAATATAATTCGTTACACTTCACAACGATTCAAATAATGGACGGGAAATATATAATAAGTTTCCTGTCCTTGCGTTAAAATAGTACTGTACAAATCAGATGATACAGGAAATACCCAAAAAACCCAATTACATCCACATTGCATGACAGCACACTTGCAATGGATTTTTGTGATTTCAATGTCACAGACAATGACACAACTAATCAGAACACGTTCGAGGCTATAGACATTGAAATTACCGCGTGTTTAATACGTTTAAAGCATAAATCTAAATTTCACGCGATTATTTCTTTGTACATTGTGAAACTCTTAAATTATCTTAATCGAATAAATAATCCTAATGTAATGAAACATCTTGAAATAGACCTAGATATCTGAAACAGAAACTCGAAGGATAAGAAATCCTAAAAGGTACTAATCCTAAAATAACAAACTCCTAAATAATAAACAAGTGATAAAACCTGTTATAAATAATAAAGCTTACCTGGAATAATCAAATCCTAACTAATCGAAAATAAAATAAGGCAAGCAATTCTTAATCTTTCAAGTAATTTTTCCGAAAACACAGAAAGATAGAGAAATTAAAAAGACGCAGCACAAATTGCAGCACAATGAAAGTTTCAGAGCGATGAATACGATCGTATTAAACTAAATAATTTTCAAAAGTGAAATTACACTGAAACGTATATCGATGATATTTGTCATTTCTACGATCTGTTTCGCTTGATCGTGCTTCTTTTCTGATGTAAATTCAATTTATAATACGAACTAAGTTTCCTTTATTATTATTAGTCCTGCGTCTTTTTAATTCGTCACTTCTTTTATTTCAGAACAATGACGGGCTCCAAGATGCTGTTCGGATGTTTGGCGTTAATTGCTTTTCTGCATCCATTAGTTCACGTTTGTACTTCGAGTAGTACAGCTCAAGGTTTGTACTTCGAGTTGTCTTTTTCCATGCACTTCAAATTCCAATACGATCTGGTCACGTGGCCTTCGTACAATTTCGAAATTTTACCTGTTTGGTAATCGTCAATGAAAAAAGAAGTTATGCGTGACCTCAACACATTGAAACAATTTTTATGATTTTTATTTGCCGGTTGGTCAGCAAGTTAATGGAAAAATTTCACTTAACTATTCGCGTTAATTTCTTCGGTTTAACTTTTGGGAAATGCTTCGTTAGCTTCGGGAATATTCCAACGATTCGTTTTACGTACAAAATAAGCATGATAAATATTACATCACGGTAATGTAATATCGGAATATATTAAAGGTGTAATTTTGTCCGATTAATTATAATTTATTAATAATGGATTGAAAATACAGATATTAGTTAGACAGAGAAACGATGTTTGATTAACAGGAAAACTAAATGCAACGCTCGTATTTACAACAAATAACTTGACAACTATTTGGTAACTCTCTCTCTCTCTCTCTCTCTCACTCTCTCTCACTAGCAACTCTAACACTCGACAACACTCGCAACTCAATTTTAACGACTCTATGCTTCGACGTCTCGATCAACTCTGATTCTCGCAACACGCACACTTTTCGATTCGCCTTGGATAGCGAAACCGTCCTTCTTCTAACGTTGTCTATTGTTTCCCTCATACCTATGTAAGAACTACCAACTACGTGCCTTTAGTCACGTAGGCACTCTTAAATGTAAACGAACCACAGAAACACGACGTACACGGTTTTTCTATTTTCAGCCGATCTCCAATCAAAGCTATTCTACGATATCACAATCGGCCTTTCCTGACAATCACATCTGCCCTCAGATGTGCTCATCATCGCCGCTCGCACTTACATCACTATCGTCAGCATTCCACCATTTCATGTGATCGGCTGCCGTGGAAGTTGTACGTGGCCCTTCGTGCTCCCCCTCTCGCTGCACTATGTATCGGTCATTTCGCAGGACTTTTATCACCCGATACGGTCCAAGAAACTTCGGATGCAGCTTTAGCCCGGGACCCCTCTGCATCCTCTCGATTGCCACTAGATCTCCCGTCCTGTATGCTGTCGCCTTCTTGCGTCTCCTGTTATACGCCCGCTTGTTTCGGATTTGGATCTCCTCAATCCGTCTCTTTGCGTCCGCACGCAGCTGATCTCGTTCCTCTTGGAACACCGCGGCCTGTTCGTCCTCGATGCTACTGCTCCTCTTTCGCTCTTCCTCTATCTTCCTCTCCGTTGTTTGTTTACCCATTTCACTCTTGTCAGGGGCTTTGATCGTCGTGGCAGCATCGTGACATTTTCGTAGGCTCGGTTCGTACATGGAAGACGTTAACAACTTACCATCTACCGAGACTATGATCTCTTCTTTTTCGAAGGTCTTCACGTTCATCGTGTCCTCGACAATCCCATCGTCGTCCTCGTCATCCACATACTCTGTATATCGAATCTTCGTATCGATATTATTGGAGGGATTCCGCGCGTGCGACTTCCCTTGTCTTTTCGTTCGCCTTGCATTCACTCTCTTCGAGTCTATCCGAAAACTTGAAACAACCCTCACACCCGCAACGCTATCCTTCTCAGTAAATTCGCAAATATCATCAACAACATCCTGTTGCTGTTGTTTAGCCAGATTCTTCCTCCTCGTGATGTTCGCTAAGTCCTCGTGCTAGCCGCAAGAATCCGACGAGGACACCATCTCGTGGTCCACTTTACCAATCACCACGTGTCTGGCCACTATTCTCCGTTCCTCCGACACTTGCTGCACAGCTGCCCGATACTTCTTCAAAACTTCTGCTAACTCTTCTTTATTTTCTTCCAATTGCGACAGTAGCTCAGTTCGTTCGCGACTAGCTACATTAACACGATCTTCTGCTTCGGAACGTTGCCGCAGTACTTCCTGCAACGAAGCCTGCGCCTCATTCGGTTCTTGCTCCAGTGCCTGTTTCGCTTTAACTGCAACTGCTCTAGCGCATTCTGCATCTTCTAACTGGTTCTTCAGCTGTCGTAAAGCTGCTTTACCCGTCGAGTCACCTTTCGATCTCTCCAGCATCGTTTGAGCGTTTCTTAGCAATGCTTTGGTTCTCTTCAAATCTCTTTTTAGCCTATGTTGCATGTCCTTAACGTGTGACAAATCTATCTCACTCGCCTGTGTCTCTACATCTATCTTGAGGACTTCCGGACACTCATCGGGATTTTTGTCCTTTATTCTACTAATAAAAGATTCTCCCCCTTTTATACTTATTTCAACAGTGTCCAAAAAGTCTGCGCCAATAATAAGCGAATGTTGCATCACAGTACGACTCATTGTCTATAATAATGTTCGTCGAAAATTTCCCGAGCGTAAAATTCCTTCCGGAACCGACACCGCCAAATCCAACGATTTCCCGACTTAATCTGGGCGCTCCGATTTTCACATGCTGATCTGCTCGCATTAGAGTCAGCTCACTACCGGTGTCTATCAACGCGCTCAATTCGAAATTTTCCATCTTAACATCCTTACCACGCCTTGTTTGTAACGACCGAAACACGCTGTAAACTTTTTTTGAGGGCTCACCCAGTGCCTTGTCGCATTTTGATGCGATGTGTCCGTACTCCCTACATTTGAAGCATTTAGGTCCTCTCGACTTGCTCGGACACTTCGCACACACGTGCTCCGCATCACCGCAATTGTAGCATCGCGCCTTCCTCGCATCTCCAGATCGACCGGGTTCCTTGTTCCTCTCGGTTTCGGACAGCTTCGCCGCCGGCTTTACCCTGCTACTCTTCGGCTCCTCAAATTTCGTCCTCATCTCCATATCTCTTTTTATCGCTTCGTAGCGCCTGAAACGCTCTTTTAATTGCTCGATATTCCTGGCTCCGTATAGCACAGTCTTGTTCGCGACCTCGTCGGGAATGCCTTGAATAATGTAGTCTATCAAGGATTGCGTATCAACCCTTCCTTCTTTTGCAATCCCGCACATGTGATACATATATTGTTGCAGACTCTCATCTGCTTTCTTCTTTCTATGGGATAACTCGCCATGTATCTGTTGGTCGCTTACTACATTTTCGAACTCATTCCTCAACGCCTTTTTTAGCTTTGCCCAAAACTTCGCGCATCGCTCTTGTCGTACGAAGGCCTGAGCTGAGCCTGCGAGTAATTTCTTAGCATAGGCCACCATGTGGGCGTCTGACCAACCCCACACTTCTGCCATTTCCTCGAAGTCTTCCACCCACTGATTTACACTCAGCAGATCATCCCCGCTGAATTTCTCTAATGAGTCTTCCACGTCTTTAAGACTCAACATCGAACCGACGCATATACTTCTGCTGATACTCATCGCGGTCCTGATACACCGCTCGCGTGCCTCTCCTGTATTCTCGTGCGCCTTGTTTATCGTCCTCGCCTTCACTTTCGTCGGAGCTCCCTTCTTCCGCCGATACATCGTCTCCTTCTAGGGCCGCCTGTAGCCGCGCGCGTAGTTCGGATTTTCTTCCCGTTACCTTCAAACCCAAGCTAACGAGACGCGCTCTCAGCTCTTTCGTCCTCAGCTTCTCGAGGTCTTCCTCTCCCTCTTGACTGCGTTCGGCTCTCTGCTTGCTTCTTAGATCTCGCTGGTTTGTTGGTTCTTCGCCACGCTTCGAATCCTTAGGAGTAGATCGACCAGGTTTGCACGCTCTGTTCAACCTGGCAACTAGCACTGATCTCGCACCGGATATAGGCAGATTCATCTGTGCGAGCTTACTCCTCAGCTCCTCCAGCGTCAAATCCTCTTCACCCGACAATCGTTCGTCTTCAACGTTTGCCATTTTATTCTATTCCTTTCTACTCCCGCACAAATAGCTCCGTTAAATCGTATCGTTTCTCTGTCTTATTCAATCCCGGACGAGCCCCCACTTGTAATATCGGAATATATTAATAATGGATTGAAAATACAGATATTAGTTAGACAGAGAAACGATGTTTGATTAACAGGAAAACTAAATGCAACGCTCGTATTTACAACAAATAACTTGACAACTATTTGGTAACTCTCTCTCTCTCTCTCTCTCTCTCACTAGCAACTCTAACACTCGACAACACTCGCAACTCAATTCTAACGACTCTATGCTTCGACGTCTCGATCAACTCTGATTCTCGCAACACGCACACTTTTCGATTCGCCTTGGATAGCGAAACCGTCCTTCTTCTAACGCGTTTTTAAAACGCGATGGCGCTATCACTTTCTAAAAGCGTCGTCTTTACATTTCCGATGGCCACGGGCACATCCGACTGCCAGATATACAATGTATTATAAGAGTATCATTACCATACTTTTCATGAAAAGAGCAATTTTTCTTGATAACTATACTCTGTAACATAGATTGAAGTCGCTGATTTGATCCCTCTGATATCGTTGTCTTATGAGAGTCTCGCCTGGTCTTGATTGGTTCTGTTGACTCTTATCGTTGTGAAAAATCGATTCGTTGTGTACCTTTTTTGTATAGAGAATTATTTTGTGGTAGAATATAATGTTGTAATATTTGTGGTCTTTACTTTACTAATTTTGTCACTGAGCCGCTCTTTGGCTCGTTGAGCGATTCATATTCCGCATATATTCCGTACTTGCTTCGCTTGGTACTTTTATAATTTTCGTAGTTACAATAAAAAATTTAATTCTTAACAGATTAAAGATATAACCTCTTGCTTTATAGTGTACAATAATTTTTTTTTTTTTTTTTTTATATAGGTTATGTGATCCATAGTTTGAGTAACTAGTACATATATATATTTACGTGACAAGCTTTCATTTCAATCTATATTTAAGATTAATATTTTATCAGTTTCTGTTCGTAACAACATCGAAGTAGTCAATAAGTTTGAAGAGTATAATTAAGGAAGTTATGAAGCAAGAGGTTAAGAACAAATTCTGAAAGAGGTTATGTACAACTCAGTAGTACTGCTTTACATTACTTTGCGAATTACTTTTCAAGCATAAAAATAGTTTAACAGCCACTTATAGTTACTTCCTTACCATTACATTCATTAAATTCGTTTGATTTTGTAAACAAAATAACCACGCTGACCAGTCTCTTATTTAAAATAGAATTATTTTGTCATATATCCAACAGTTTACTTTCTCTTCGTAAATATTATTAATAATTTTATCAATTTCGTATACTTCCATCCTTCGTATAAGTGACAATGAATCAGAAGAGTTTCATAGCAATATTGAACAACATACAGTCAACTACAACACCATTAGATACATCCACCATACAGTCAACTACAACACCATTAGATAACAACAATACAATAGATTATAATTTTCTACGTGTCATTGATTCATCATCATCATTTTCCATTTTTCTAGCATATGTAAAAACGTATCTGACGTAATCTTACGTCGCTCTTTGAGTACAAAAATCCATTCAAATGAAACAAAGGGAAAAGAAATAAGAAAAGAAACGCTCACATACGAATCTTCATTACATAACTGTATGTACTCCTCGAGGTATAATTACTCAGACACGTTACAGCGTACCTTCTTCGTTCCCTGATGGCTGATGTTGATCGTTGACGTTTATAATGAAAGAATTTCGTCAACGGCGCCATCTGGATCCCTGTTGAAAAATTAAAATAGCCGCAACAGCACCATTAAGCTCATCACCCAGAGTAGCTCTTGTTGCTGAGTCGTGGAGGAATTATTATCATCAACGACATAAACTATACCAGTTCCGGTAACGTTCTTCAGATGGTCCAGGCACTCGAACTCGCAACATAGCTCTCCAACACGGAATTTCTTGCATGTCTGTAGTAAAAAGAAATCGAATCTGATCCGTCGTATCGAGTAGTCCAGTGATTAGGGGGTTTCGGTGTTTGTTGACTCTTTTGCTATATCTGTCGCTATATTTTGCTATTTCCTCTTTGACTGTAGGTATCTTGAGGTCGCGATGGATGGTTTTGTTGGTAACATACCAAGGTGCGTCTATTAAGGCTCTTAGCGTTTTCGATTGTAATCGTTGTAGTATTTCGATGTTGGAGTTACTTGGACAGCAACAGCTGGTGATACTGTCATACACCTCCATTTATAAACTTTCGAAAATCGATGTGACCTTCAAACTTTAGTATATTCTGTTTCACAGCACAAAATGTTTCCGAAACGTACGTTTATTGTTACAATAAACTTGACTAGTGGCTCTGAAATACTATCCTTGAAAAAGCAATGGGGAAATTGGAGCAAAAAACAGAAGGAAATAAACAAAGACCTTGTTGGTTCGTAAAAATAAAATATGCTACAGGAAAAACCTTTTCCAACGGATTGAGATGCGACAAGCTTTAAAAGCTATGACGCGAATCGAGCGTTTGTCTACAAGAGCGCATTTTCGGTGGATATATATGTCGGAATGACATTGGGGATAGGGTTGTCGGTGTTTGTGGAGTCTTCATTGAAGGTAGCCATCGTTGCGGTGTAACGAAGATACGATTTATTGACACAGGTATGAATAGCACAGGTTTGACAATCTACCACGGCGGTGAGACGTCCGCGACACTAGTGACAGTGGTCTCAGGTTCAATAACGAATCCGCGGCCAACGGGATGACAGATGGGCGTTCTCGCTGAATCTAAGTCTGACTCGTAAAAATAATTGCTGAGCGTAAAGACGTTACTCTTTGGTCGACGGGAGCGCGTAAAAGAATGCCCTTCCCGTCCTGATGATGCCACAGAGGAAAACTATAATGGGGTGTGTCTAAGGACACGTGATCATCGGATTCGTCGAGGAAAGCCTTCGTTTAGGAAGTAAGGGAAATTGACGTTGCTGCTAATTGGTCAATCTCCATATCGGTAGTTAGAAAAAGATGCTAGCCGCCCTCGAGGGAAAGTTGCTAGTGGGAGACGCCGCTCGTTGAAAAATATGTCTCCCCTATCTTCCCGTAGTTGGGACAAAGACTGTTTGTCTGTTTGAAGGACTTTAGTTAACTAAACCTTAAGATTTATAACGGGCCCTCGGGCTAGCCGAACATGTACTGCGGAGACGCATCGACATCTGGCAATCATCTTACTCGAAGAATAGGGTCTGCGTGTGGCGAGCCACGGGACAGAAACCGTTGGAATGTTTACTGTCGCGTGTCGCCACGAATATTTCGTTTAAGGAGAGCTATAGAATTACTCCATACCTTTGCTAGGCAAAGCGTTAATCCCGTGACCGCGGCTACGTTCGGCGACTGACTGTCGCCTCGAGCCCAAGCTCATTATCACAACTCTCGAACAATTACAATCGGATTGAATAACTACAATTGTTCAATTACAGCTATAGTAGACTCTAGGTTACAATGTTGCGGGATTATCCAAAATTCCAAAGGCTCCGGTGTTCTTTCATCTCCGACATATAATTATATAATGACTCATTGAAAACCAGCTTTCATTTTTTGTTGATAGTATGGTAAGAAAATGTGAAGTTCGAACGCTTGTAACGATTGCCTGAGTTGCGTCATCCTTGGTTTTAGGAAAAGATAGGGAAGTCACTCAAGGGTGTCGCGGCTTCGATGTCTTTCGTAGCTGTGACGCGGAGGCCACTCGGTTGTTCTTTGAACAATCGTCAACGTGGACGAACGTCAAAGCGAAACCACGCGAATTCGGCATTTCCGATAATACGGAACACTGTAAACGCGACTGCGTTGAATTCGTTCGATTAATTCCTAGCAGTATCTATAAACAGTGAACCTAAGGCCCCATACACAACTGCATACGCTAGGTTGTAAGAAATAATAGCTATATAAGTATGTAGCGGCACATGAGTTAGAGAACGATGCAAATCGAGAGCGACTCATATTATTGTTTTGCCTCGTGACACTTACACAGTCTTGACGTACATGTAACGTCAACAAATATCTCCAACAGACTCAGGAAACCTGAACCGCCTTGCACACGACACCGACTCCCAAAACAAAGGAATATGAATTCGGCGCATAGGCATAAGATAAACGAACATCTAGAAGGGCTGAGTCTTGATCGAGTCTTTCAGTCTTTCGGTAACGGTCAAATCGCACACTTGTAATCCTATTATAAAATAAAGATACCTCGAACTCTGGTTCAAGAACCCAACATTTTTTTATTATTATTTTCCCATTATTTTTACGTGACATTTTGGCGATCCTGCCAGGATCCATTCGCTTCAGTGTAAACGAAGTTACGATTTCGGTCTACGGACATTATTGAAGATCGAAGGATTCGAACTACTTGTGTTATGAACTTTGGTGCCAATAATTTACCACGGTGGACCAAATCAACGGCGCCACTGTCAGCATAGAACAAATCAACAGAACGAGTTTGACATTCAAACAACACATTTGAACGCGCCACAGAGGAAAACACCGCAAGGGAACCTCATTCTACGAACTTACGTATCAAGGTGAGAAAAGTCGGAATTCTTTTAAACAATATAGAACGCGAAAAGTTAGTTTCTCTAGTAACTCTAGCGAAGAGACAATATGAACAACAAGAAAGACTCAAAAGCCGAGACAAGTTTACCCTCTACAAGTGGAGTCCAAAATAAAACGGGATCACTCGATTCCTCTACCAGAGCAATTTTAGACTTAATACAGAGACAGAACGAAGAATTTCGACAACAATTTAACGAAATAAAGAATGCTTTAAAATTAGCGAACGAAGAAAATAGAAAACGCGCTAACGAAATGGAAATATTAAGTAGAAACCTCTCTCGTGTTAAACTACCACAAATAAACGTAAAATCAACTGAATTCGGTTCTATGATGACTGACGATGACGATAATATATCAGTATTAAAACACGATACTAATCCACCTCCACCTATGCCACAAAAGCCACCAACATATGTCCAACCATCCAATCCAACAGCTGCAAACTCTGGAAATCTAAAAGCTGTTTAGTATCTCCGATACTAAACGGAGAAAACGATATAAGTGTAGAAGATTTTATTCGTGAAATAAAAGAAATGAGAATGATGTGTAGCGAACAAACGTTATTATTAAAAATGATCAAAATAGAGAAAATTGTAGGAAAAGCCGCAATGACAATCCGCAATATCCATATTAACGAATTCGAAACTCTGTACGAAGGATTAAGACGTAACGTAGCTACTCAAGCATCAGTAAGAGAACACCAAGATCAGTTAAGAGTGATAAAGCAAGGAATAACCGAAAGCGTGCAAAATTATAACATTAGATTTCGACGTGTTTTCAACAAACTTCAATACAGCATTACCAATGAATATAAAGACGAACTAACTCGATGAGCGATGAACGATCGACTATACATGGTTTCTGTGATTGACTATGTAAGAGGCCTTCATTCAGAAATAGGACACGTGCTATTGGCTAATCCCCCCCCCCAAACATCATCGATGCAGAAAAAAAGGCAATGGACGTGGAAAAATACTTTCGCGAAGACAACGCTCGCAGACGGATGACACGACAAACAACCACTCCACCATCTTATCGTAACCAGACGTCTCGTCCAGTAGGTAACCGCTTCACGATTACAAGTAACATGAATAACAAAACTCCACCCACACAAAACATTCAACCAAGAATGAATAATTTTACAAAGCTTGAAAATCGACCATTAAACGAAAGGCCACAAACGAAATGTTTCAAATGCAATCGATTGGGACACCTTGCCAATCAATGCCAAAATTTTCGAATACCGCCTCAAACAAAAGCCCCTCCAGGAATAAACCACATTCAAGAACAATCAGAATTAACAATGCTACCTCAGGAAGATTATCCACAATACGACTACAATTACCAGGACGACCAGTATTGCGATTTTTCGTTGACTCGGGAGCAGGAATCAACTTGCTTAAACGAGGATGCTACCCAGGAAGAACAATAATACCAGACACATAGAAATTCTCCATGGAACATTCCAAATACGAATCCAATTCCAAAATTAAACTAAATTTATTCAACAAAGAGATAGAATTTTCCTTAGTAGATGATAATTTCCCTATCATAGAAGACGGCATATTAGGCTTACCCGGTTTAAATCAATATCGATTCGAACTCTCCAATAAAACATTAAAATTAGATAATAATACCCTTCTGCTGCAGCAAGAACCAACCCTCGCATCGGGAGAAATCGTTCAAAAAATTGTATACTTCGACGGAAAGCCAACGCCAGTATGCTTTATCAATGGTGGTAAGTTTTCAGTCCAAATTTCTAACATTATTGAAAATATAAACACTGTAGATCAAATCGAAAAATTCAAATCTTTGATTCGACTATCGCACATAGAAAAACCTCTTAGAGAACCTATGTAGTATTTTCGTCTGTACCTACTTAAATTATATTTATCTTATTTTCCTTTAAGCATTTGTGAACGTAGTGGTAATGAACTTCAATGTGTTTAGAATTTTTTGTGAAATTTCCGTACTTTGCTATACTTATCACTCCAGAGTTATCGTCATAAATTTTTACAGGGTTATTGTCTAGATTTACATTGAAGACCTTCATAATTTCTCTAATAGACATTAATTCACTCACCGCTTCCGATAGAGCTACATACTCTGCATACGTCCAGGTTTTTGTCACACACCTTTGTTTTTTAGATTTCCAACCGATTACATTTCCATACAATTTAATTACATATCCAGAAGTAGATTTCCTATCTAAATGATCTCCTGCCCAATCAACGTCCACAGAACAATCTATCGTTTCATACTTTTCATTCCTTTTCTAATGTAACCTTAAATCTTTAATATTAAATATTTCAATATTTCGGTACAAATATTTCAATATTCGCAAAGCATATTTAAAATGTGTCTCGCTACAACAATCTTGAAATCTACTTAAGATAATTCACACTATAACTTATATTGGGTCTGGTATTTGTACTAATATACAGCAATGCACCAATTAAGTTCTTGTATCCAATGTCATTTCTATTTATCTCAGCGTTTTCAATTTTTAAATTTGTTTCTGTTGGTGTACAGTACAATTTGCTGTTTTGTAATTTATATTTGTTCGCTAATGATTCAATGTATTTCGTTTGGCTTAGTTTCATTTCATTTTTTATATAATCATACTCTATATTTATTCCAAAATATTCTTTTACTTCACTTAAATCTTTCATTTTAAATTTATCAGGTAATAGCTTCTTTACATTTTGTATCTTTTTTTTGTTTTTACTACAGATTAACAAATCGTCTACATATATTAGCAAATAAACAACATTTTCCCCCTCTCCATGAGTATATAGGCACAACTCTATGTTATTCTTCTTAAAATCCAATGTCGTCACATACCTATCAAAACACTCATACCAGTCCCTCGGACTTTCTTTTAACCCATAATGCGCTTTCGATAATTTACA
>NW_022884429.1:0-19138 GCF_011952205.1 Bombus bifarius
TATAAATGTTTCGTATTTATGATGATGGAAAAGATTTAATTTGAGTTACGTTACGTTTGAATAAGATAGACATTTCCAAGAGTGGAGGATTTGTAGAGATAGTGGACGTAATAGTAGTATGATTTAATACTTGATGTGTCTTTTTTTTCTTTGACATATAGGTCACTGTGGGGAGTAATATTGATCTAGATATAACTATCTTTTCTGAGAAGTACGTATATGCTTATGGGAACTATGTTTGGTTAATCAATAGAGCCATTCTTTTGAGAAATTGAATCTAGAAGAACTCGACGATACTTTGCCTTGTTTCAATAGTACATCATTTTAAAGAAACGCCTGCGATTATAGTATATAATAGCACATAGGTATATGCAAAATTGCATTTTCAAATAATTAAATCAAAAATATAGGAATGTATCAATGGGAAGAATATTTGTTAAAGATCTTTCCTTTTTAATCAAATTCGTCCAACAACCCCATTCTCGCAAACATAAAATGAACGATGCCTTTCTCAAAGAAACAAGAAGAAAATTGCTGTCGTTCTAAAGTTCTTCTCCATTGCTAAACTACCGTTCGTGTTTCTAGTTACACTCCAATTATTCGATTGTAAGAAGCAAGCAATCCCTCCATCCAAGGGCTAGATATAGTTTCTCGAGTAGTTCTCTTCAATACCGTTATATCGAAGAACTCTTTTTGAATAAAGTTCACATTTATAAAGCAAACACAATAAAATACGACAGGACAATTGTAATCGATAAATAACATTTTATTAGGATATTATAAGAAGCTAAGATATCGAGTTCTAATTGTGAATATCAAGCGTTCGTCGTTCGAGGAGATTACCAATATTTTCTTCCTTAACAATATTAATTACGAAGTTTCGATACTGTTTATGACATTAAGATCTCTTGATAAAGTTGTATCGTTAAAATCTTACTGTTCCTAGGGAAAATATATAGTTAATATATATAGTTAAATATATGTCGGAGATGAAAGGGCACCGGAACCTTGGGATAGCCCCGCAACATTGCAATCTAAAGTCCACTATAACTGTAACTAAACTATTGTAGTTATTCAATCCGATTGTAATTGTTCGAGATTAGTGACGGTGAGCTTTGGCTCGAGGTGACAGTCTGTCGCCCAACGTAGCCGCGGTCAAGGGATGAACGCTTTGCCTAACAAAGGTATGGAGTAATTCTATAGCTCTCCTTAAAAGAAATATTCGTGGCGACACGCGACAGTAAACATTCCAACTGTTTCTGTCCCGTGGCTCGCCACACGCAGAGCCTATTCTTCGAGTAAGATGATTGCCAGATGTCGATGCGTCTCCACAGTACATGTTCGGCTAGCCCGAGGGCCCGTTATAAATCTTAAGGTTTAGTTAACTAAAGTCCTTCAAACAGACAAACAGTCTTTGTCCCAACTACGGGAAGATAGGGGAGACATATTTTTCAACGAGCGGCGTCTCCCACTAGCAACTTTCCCTCGAGGGCGGCTAGCATCTTTTTCTAACCACCGATATGGAGATTGACCAATTAGCAGCAACGTCAATTTCCCTTACTTCCTAAACGAAGGCTTTCCTCGACGAATCCGATGATCTCGTGTCCTTAGACACACCCCATTATAGTTTTCCTCTGTGGCATCATCGGGACGGGACGGGCATTCTTTTACGCGCTCCCGTCGTCCAAAGAGTAACGTCTTTACGCTCAGCAATTATTTTTACGAGTCAGACTTAGATTCAGCGAGATCTGTCATCCCGTTGGCCGCGGATTCGTTATTGAACCGGAGACCACTGTCACTAGTGCCGCGGACGTCTCACCGCCGTGGTAGATTGTCAAACCTGTGTTATTCATACCTGTGTCAATAAATCGTATCTTCGTTACACCGCAACGATGGCTACCTTCAATGAAGACTCTTCAAACACCGACAACCCTATCCTAAATGTCATTCCGACATATATATCCACCGAAAATGCGCTCTTGTAGACAAACGCTCGATTCGCGTCATAGCTTTTAAAGCTTGTCGCATCTCAATCAGTTGGAAAAAGTTTTTCCTGTAGCATATTTTATTTTTAGGAACCAACAAGGTCTTTGTTTATTTCCTTCTTTTTTTTGCTCCAATTCCCCCATTGTTTTTTCAAGGATAGTATTTCAGAGCCATTAGTCAAGTTCATTGTAACAATAAACGTACGTTTCGGAAACATTTTGTGCTGTGAAACAGAATACACTAAAGTTTGAAGGTGACATCGATTTTCGAAAGTTTATAAATGGAGGTGTATGACAGTATCACCAGCTGTTGCTGTCCCCAAGCGCCAAAATACGTTCTGACTACTATTTTATGTATCTCACAGAAGTATGTCTTCATTCATCATCTCCCATGCCATCCACCAACGTGTTCTTAACATGTTATCTCCTAGTAAAATATTGATGTTGAGTCAGATATCCAACTGAATAATCTTTTCGGTGTCTACTATAAGACATTTAAAACCAAGGCTCGTACACACGTGTGCTTATACGTCAGATGTAATACTTAACACGAAACCTGCTTATATTAATATTAAATTTATGCATAGTAGGATGTTCGACCTTTGTAAAAATGAAATTATAATACATACAGTTTCACCGTGGAAAAGTGAATCTTTCTAGTATGTCCACGCAAATGCAGGGGAGGGGAGGACTGTGCATGCACCAAACAACTTTACGTTCGTAATTTTTCACACAAATGTACAACTGTAGGGAAAAAATTATCTCTGATTTTTCGGATGTTAGGAATCGACAATATCGCATAACGGAATGCTGTGTTCTACGTATTCTATTTTTGTTACGAAAGTGGTACAAACGAAGTCCACATAAGAATAGTACAACAAAATCGGTTGAGATTAGGTTATCGTGCAGATATCGCGGCTTTTGCATTGGAAATCACGCAACTGCCAGTCTCGTCGTTCCTTGTAAACGAAAGAAAGGTATTGTAATCGGTCGGAATTAACATAAAACTAGTCGCATGCGACCATATGGCCTGAATGTTCAATAAACGAGAGTAGAGCGCGAGCTATGTGATTCTAACCGTTTAGGCGGAAACTAATGATTGTAACCAGAGCGTATAAGATGAGGAGAGAATCGCGATAAGGTAGAACAAGAGACAGATATTCTCTACGTAAAGCAAGTCTGTCAACTAGATTGAAATCCTATAGCTATAACTACAGTGAATCCATATTCTGGCGAATTGTCTTTTCACAAATGAAGCTTCTGAAGAACGGAATTGATACAATAACTACTGTTCATTCATAACTACTGTTGTAAGAATCTATATATTTGTCTATCTATATCTATATATATCGATCTATATATATTTGTCAGAATGTCATTTTATCAAAAAACCCATCCTCTGTAATCATAGTTTAACGAAGCATAATTAATAGAAGAGGTAGAGCGTTAAGTGGAGATGATTTAATCACAGTTAAGTAGATAAATCTCTATATTAGTCTCTTTAATTAAAATGTTCTACGTTTTATTTGCGTCATTTTTTTCCTTCATCCAATTTAAAATGTTTAAATAACAATAGCCTATACAATATAATTTTATGTAAAAAAATTGATTGTACCATGTTTATTGCAGATATTTAACATTTTTGTGTACATACAAAATTTAAATTATACCTCGCTTGAGAACAAAAATTCTATTTGTTTTCCTAACATGTACTAATAATTATTGATCAAAATAGAAAAAGCTGGAGGAGATTACTTAGGAAGATTACTTAGCATCTCATATTCCTGTCAAGGCTCGAACGTTTTATCTTCCTTTAGATTTTCCTAAGTTTCCATTTCTCTGACTTGCTATTTGAGTTAGCTTAGTATACGTGCTATACATAGGTATGTATAGTGTCATGATCGCGACAGTCTTGAGTTACCCACGCTTTATCCTCTGTAAACTATTTATAAAAGAAGAACAAATTACATGTTAGAACTTTCATTCAATTTACCAATACAAATAATTTTAAACAAGAAAAAAGACCTAATGCAGTGGTTTCAACTTAAACATATCCAACAGTTATTTACGAATAAATAGTATAAATCTTTTAGCAACATGAAATTCGCGATATTTATTCAAATATTTATATTTACAGTGCGCCATCAGCAAAGAAAACGTGTTTATCGAAACGTGCGCTATCGATTTTATGCTTTTGCCACGCAAACAGGGAAATTGCAACTCAAAATTGAATTCGCACTGCAAAGCGTTGACGTTACGATATCAATTACATACTTCAAAAACACCGAAGGTATCACACGGAATCAGAGAGATTCTATGAGAAGTTAAACGCATAGTCACCCTATTGGGAATAGGATTGCTTTGATTCGAGCTCAAACATAGGGAAAGCTGAAAGAATCTTTTGCGGATCTTCCTTCTTCTCTACATTGGATTTTATACAAAACGACTTTAACCTTTTCAAGGAAATACGGAAATAAGGATTTTAGATAGAGAGATTTATCTGGAAGGAAATGGATAGAAAACGTAGAACCAGTTCTTGTTGGTTGAAAGATTTTTTCTCTTCGCAGAGATTCAAGCTTTAAAGAACGATCAAATATGTGCGCAGCTGACTTACGAGTGAAGTTATTATTAAAAGAAATTATTGCATTTAAAAGGATAAATATTAATATAAATTTAATAAAATTGTTTGTTCAATTATCATAAGTTTAATTTAAATTTAAAAAAATTGTTAGTTCAATTATCATAAGTTTAAAGATATGTAGATATTGTATTTACATATCGAAAATCAGACAGCAATATTAATTAACACACCTAGTCAAACGCACACGTACTTTAAAACCGTGCTTTAAAATCGATATTCGCTGAAACAATACATCGCTCTGCGCTTCCAATTTGTTTTCGCACGAAGAATCAGTCCACTCATTGTTACCGTCACCATCTCTACCGTAATCTATATTACTCGAATAAATTCTATATCTTGATTGGAAAATCACATATTTTAACGAACTTCCCTATTTTTTGTTTTTTATGACTTTAACTGGCAATTTCCATAATGTTCTATAACTTGACAACAGACTGATAATATTTCAGGATATATATACATACATCATGTTTTTGAGGATTCCGTAGTAAAATAATTATAGTTGGGGAGTCCAACTTCCCAAACCGCGACAAACATATTTCACACATCCACGACGACTTTACAAGCAGACCCCTCGCGGTTTTGGGAAATCGATGAAGGACCCTCAATTAAACATATCTCAGAGGGCAGATCGACGATGCGAAGAACACTTCCAAGCCCACACCCGACGCACCAGCGAAGGACGATACATCGTCGCTCTACATTTCAATGATCAGCTTCAGTCACTCGGATCCTCTAAAACGCTGGCAATTAAACGACTCGCCTCACTCAATCGCCGATTCCAGCACGACAAACGCTTCGAATCAGAATATCGAACGGTAATACAGGAATACCTGGCATTGGGACACATGACGAAGGTCAATGTCAACCACTCCGACGACAACGGATACTATTTACCTCATCATGGCGTGACCAAAGCATCGAGTCAAACCACCAAACTCCGTGTAGTTTTCGACGGATCGGCACCAAGCACTGCCGGAACCTCCCTAAACGATACACTTTACACAGGACCCAAGTTACAGGAAGATTTATTTTGTATATTAATTAGATTCCGCGCTCATCAGTACGTACTCACTGGCGACATCGAGAAAATGTATCGGCAATTCCTCGTACGACCAGAGGATCGGAAATATCAAAGGATATTATGGCGCAGCGCGAGTGGAGAAACAGAAACATATGAGCTTAACACCGTAATACTCTTATCATAGAAATAGAAGCAGTCCTCAATTCCCGCCCGCTAACTCCTATCTCCACCGATCCAAATGATCTCCTAGCCCTCACTCCCGGACATTTCCTCATTGGCGATTCATTAATGTGCTTACGTGATCGAGATTTCAGAGACATTCCATCGAACCGACTCTCCAAATGGCAACATATCCAACAGCTTAAACAACATTTTTGGAACCGCTGGCATAAGGAGTATTTGAACGAGCTAACCAACCGCAATAAATGGAGCAAGGGTGGACACAGCATCCAAAAGGGCACAATCGTCATCCTCAGAGAGGACAACGTTCCCTCCATGCATTGGCCTCTGGGCCGAGTTATCAAGGTTCATCCAGGCGCCGATGGTGTCATCCGGACAGCTACAGTTCAGACGGCAAAGAGCATTTTGGATCGGGGCGTCAAAAGGCTTGTCCCACTGCCAATTCAACCCGATCTCGAGAAACCCGAACAACTAGCCACAGAGACGAAATAAGATGGGAACTTCAACCACACCTCGCTAGTTTGATCGGTACCTTCTCAACGGGGGGAGAATGTTACGCCATGCGGCTTACCATAGGTCATATTCTTAACTATCGATCGCGGCACTATAATGTCGCAGACGGATCGTCGTGTCTGCCCGGCAAACAAACATTGTAGTGGCAAGCGCATGGTTCATTAAGCAGGGCGACTTCCAGAAACGTCGACTCGTGGCCCGTATTTTACCTCGCGTAAAAGAATGTGGCGTGATCCGAACGTAGTGGGGGTCGCCTTCCAGAAAAAACGAAAAAAATCGAAAGGCGTTCAGAACTTTTCGAAAAGTCGAACCGTCAACACATGTGGTATGTCGCGCATTACTTATCAACCAAAACGCAGTTACATTTTTTTTGTTCCATTTATATCTTTCTAGTTAATAAGTTGTTGAAATAAACATTAATTTATTTGTGTTAATTCTGTGGAATTTCATTGAACTACCCTTATTATCATAATCGAAATAAGGGGATCGATCAGTTCGTGGCGTCGATTATTTAATCGTAACGGGAACTTACAACTCTCGTTGACGTGCTATCTCGCGATCGCGTCTCTCCGCGAACGGTCGAAACAAAATGATTCACTAAAAACTGTCCTGAATTCCTAAGAATTTATTTACCGCAAAACTGACAAAGTGTTTATTTAAAAAATGAGGTTGAAGGTAGTCCTTTTCTTTCATTTCATTCATTTTCATTTTCTTTCTTAAGTATGGCTAACACAATATCTAATCAATTAAAATTTTATATTTTCACGTGAGTTTCTTTAGATAATTATTATCAACATGATGACTAACTCTTACGGATTAATACGTGTCTGTAGGGCAATCCGGTGGACTTGATCGGCTTTTTACTTCGAAAGTTGAGTAATCGGTGTCGCTTTCTTACGCATCTTTGAACTGTATAAATGTTTTAAAATTGTTTGATCCAGAATGTACCACACCGGACAATCAAGAAGGCACGTTTTATGTCTTTCTTTCCGATTAATAATAAGCCATTTACTGCAAAGAATGAACTTTAAAGGCATTAAACAGCACATCAATGTACATTTCAATTAGACTAAATAATAATGCTATGATTTTATCGGTAGTAACTTTACTTATTAACTTGAATTATTTCTTTCTTTTACTTCATGTTAGGAAGAGTATCTTTTTGCTTGAAATAAAAAATTGATATAGGAGTAATAATATGGATAGAGATCAAAAACTGTTAGGGCAGAAATTACACGTTTGAACTTTATAGTTCAGTATAGTTCAAATAGAAATTATATAGAATTATTTAATAATTTGTATTCCACTGGAATAAAATCTTTCTTATTTTCTTCGTAGGACGACCACGACGTAATGCATTAATGGAAGTACAAATGCCAGTGATTAAGAACGCCGAATGCAAAATAGCTTATTCCAAATTTCCTAATGCACCTGATATCAGTGATGGTATAATATGCGCCGAACATGCTCAGGGTGGAGAGGATTCTTATACGGTAATTAAGTTACAGAGTTACTACAAACTATACGGTATCTGCAGACACGTCAATTCGAATTAACATCAAATCGACGTCTTAAACATTAGAAATAATAGATAAACACAATTCAATAGTTTTGCCCACTTCTCACACCTCATTATGGTATTTAATCTAATTTGCTTCTAATCTTAGTTTTGCTCAAAATACATATAACATGTACATTATAAATTGGAGCATTTCAATACACAAATCAATAGAAGATTATTACTGTATATAAGTATAATTTCAATACAATTCGATCGATATATTTCAGTATCTTTGATTAAAAATTTAACGATCCTTTCAGGCTGACCGCGGCGGACCACTGCTGATACAACATGAATTAACCTCGTATTTAATAGGTATTGTGTCTTATGCTTATAAGTGCGGCACAGCTGGGTATCCCAGCGTTTACACTAGGGTCACATCGTACCTTGACTTCATTCTCCAAGCGATGCAATAATATGATATTACTGTTCCATAAATATCATTGTGTAAAAAACGTAAAGTTGGATTTTCTTATTGTGGAGATAAGAAACAGCTCAAATTTACATTGTTTTGTACGTTACAAATTATAGGCTTAAAATGTACGAAATGTAACTTTGAAACGACACTAATTTTTTACGCACGATAAACCTCCACCACTTAGGTATGTAAAGATGATAAACGTATATTAATTCTATTAATTTGGTAATAATAAACCAACTTTCTGAGAAGTTCTGTAAATTTCGTTTCTGTTGTATCAAGAGAATAATGGAATATTCCACTTAGATCGTATACTTCTTGTATGTACATACAAAATTTTCCGGCTAATCTAAAACACTTCATAAGATAGAGAGCTTCTGGAAATTCGGACACAGAGAGTGCATAAAATACAAGATAAGTCTCGTGTCTTTCAAAATTATTTTTTATTCGCTAAAAACGTCCTGTGTACTCATGCAATCACATGCAGCCTCGAAACTTCACTTATTTTTTATCACTTTCCAATTCAATACACTGTTTCTGCATTTTTGACTATATGTAAGAGAAATTTCCATTCAGCCAAAGGTGTACTTACAGATTATAGATTCCTATACGACTCTCGGTAAAAATTTATCCGCACTCCAGATAGTTAAAACTTCTGTCGACCGTATTGATCCATCTGCACTCTTCGTATGACGTCAATATCTGTTCAGTGCTGCTGCGTAGGTTTCATTGTGTTACGTCAATTCGTTTGTGACCGTTGCGCGAGTAATGGCGCTTTGCAATGGTGATTTGCAGGAAAACAGTGCAGGATGCTGTGATTCGTTTCTTGTGGTCGGAGGTTATGATTGATGCCTATATTTATCAAAGATTTAATGCACATTATGGAGAAAGTGTTTTGTCACGAAATGTGTTTGAATGGGCACAAAAGTTCAAAGAAGATCGCACAAGTGTTATGAAAAAACAGCTGGACGCCCGTCCACATCCACGATGACAACATTGAACGTGCTCATGAACTTATGCTCCATGGAATAGACGAGTGACGCTGGATAATGCGGCAAATCATTTGCAAATCAGCCACGGCTCTGCTTATGCAATAGTGCACGACATATTTGGGTTTTAAAAAGTTTGTGCGAGATGGATGCCGAAAAAGCTGATGAAAAGGTGAAGACGACGATGCATTCGTGGTTCGCAGCTCAGCGCAAAACATTTTTTAATGAGAAAATACGAAGGTCCTTCAGCAAATGGACAAAGTGTATACAGAAATTGAGTGATTATGTCAAAAAATGATGTATGTCTTTTTTGACAATTGCTTAAAATAAATTCTACACCGACAGAGCGGGTAACTTTTTACTCACCCTCGTAAGACACTTAAATTTCCAATCTATTATGATGAATAAAAGAGCTTATACTATTAAATCTAATTGTATTTTGTTGCATGAGAGTACACGTGTATGTGATGTACATTACCTTTATATCCCCTTGAACGCTTCAATATTGCGCATATATACTATATTTTGTGCAGCTTCTATAAAATTTTGTATGTTTGTTTAGGCTGCTAATCCAGAGGCTGGAGTACAAAGAAGTGGCACAATGATGTGGGCTGATGACATTTATAATTATCAAGGAATCACCCCTACATTCGCTCAGGTATATATCGTTGACTATAATGTATTTAACATATATGATTGTTAGAATATTAATAATTAATTTTTAATTCTATCAGAATTTTAATGAAACTGTCCCTTGGGAAGGAAGAACTGATACCTTGATATCACGGTTTGTACATCCTATATGTACGACAAATTTTAGAACATTATATAACGAAGAACCAGATCGTCGTGGCCATGTGATGTGAATAAAAGGACTTGAATTTGATGATATTTTTATAATGTTAGATAACATAACTAAGTATCTTCACAGTAAGATAGGATGACATGGTTTACATGATCTTAATGTTGTTCACTTGAGTGATGATATTATAAGGAAAAGTGTAATATCACAGGTAAGATGATTCATAATTTAGAACTACTAACTCATGTATGTATTAAAAATTAAAGAAATATATTAAATTTTATAGGATATTTATGTTTAGTAACCAGTAATTCAGAGATTGGTATTCATGGTTACTATAACGAGGCTGGAGAAACGCACCCTTTCTTCTTTGCAAATGGTCCTGTATTTATGTCTAAGCCGAAACTGGAACCTCTGAATAATTTAGATTTATTCTTGTCATTTTCTAAAATACTTATCTACAGTATACCATAAGGAATGATACCGTATCACACCTAATCAAGTGCCTTAAGAAACATCAACAGGATATCACAGTAATCCCTTATCGACTGATATGTAAGTAAAAGTTATGTGTCATTGTTATACACAGTTATGTGTTAGTGTTATACACAGTTATTTATCATTTTCTATGAATTCAGTTGTAGCCACTACAATATCTATGACACCGGTAGTAATTATAAGATCAATAATGATGTTCTATAAGAGGAAATGATGATTAGGAACAAAAACTTACAGGTAAGTCAAAGTATATGTTATTTGCCATTTGAAAAGAAAGTTACTAACTTAGAATTTTTTGATAAATAATAATTGTGCAAAATATATTGAATTTCAAATTTGTCAAAAATTGAAATTTAAGAAGCATTGTAATAATATAACATTAATATTTTGATTTTTCAGGAGATATCATGCGGTGGATGGATAATATGTAAAAAATATTAAGCAGTATATGAATTTTCATATTGCGTAGAGATAACAAAATGAATTTTAAAAAATGTCGACATGGTAATAAGAAATAGCATCATGACAAAGAATATATAACCACAGTTTCATTTTTTATAAATAAAAATTTGTTGTTCCAGATTTTGAAATATAGTGAAACGTTTAATTAGTATCTTAATATCTTTAAATAATTATTATTTTAGAATCAATTGTAATTGTATCATACGTACTTTTGAATTCGTGCAAGAACATATGTAATTTTGAAGTAGTTATTATTAGGAAATTGTTAGACGCGAACAGTATGCGAAAAGTTAGTATGCAGTGTAATAATTATCAATCAAAACACAAGGATTAAATTCTTGAGGAAAAAATTTCCGGAATTTCTTATTTACATGATTATAAAGAAATCCATAATAAAAAGGAGCTGCTTTCTAATACTTCTCTTCCTTGTAATGCCTACGTTAATAATAACGAGGTTCGACTTTTTGTTTTTAGAGGGATACTGGAAAATTTGAAAGTACAGTACCATTGGGAAGAAAATCACGATATTGGAAACGATATTTGCAAGTAAATTTCCAAAAAATCTGTTTTCCAATTTTCGCTTTCTATTTCACATTAAAAGAAAGGGCTGCCTTCTTTCTCTGCAAGACAAAACAAACATTCTGAATCTCGTATCAATGAATGATGTCAATAAGTTATTTTTCTTTTCAGATTGAACAATATTCCAGATTTATTCATAATTTCATACTACGCGAAGAATAGACTTTCATAGGTATATAAAGGAAATATTAAGTATAGGAAAACTCTTTTTCGTTGTAGGTGACATATGCTTCACGGTTGAACACGTGTATTTTTGAACACATATAAATGAAAAAGTACTCTTATGGAGAAAAAGAATTGATACCTTCGATTGACATTAGATAATGTATATAAACTTATGAACAATCACTATCAGTTTGTATTTTAGGTGCACACGCAGATTTGTTGGAGTTCTTATAAAATGTACATCCTGTACGAACGTTTTATTCTTCCAAATTTTACGATACTATGTCTCATATAATAACTATATGGATTAAACGTAATATAAATGATCCGAAAGTGGACTCGAACGACATTAATTGTCCTTCTATTTATACCAATATCGAAAATACAAGTAAAGCTGGAGCAATAGTATGCAAGAATGGACTATTTATTATTTTAAACCAAATCATAGCATATTCAGAATGCACAGTATTATCATGAAATGACGAGTTTTATGTTAATTCCGACCGATTACAATACCTTTCTTTCGTTTACAAGGAACGACGAGACTGGCAGTTGCGTGATTTCCAATGCAAAAGCCGCGATATCTGCACGATAACCTAACCTCAACCGATTTTGTTGTACTATTCTTATGTGGACTTCGTTTGTACCACTTTCGTAACAAAAATAGAATACGTAGAACACAGCATTCCGTTATGCGATATTGTCGATTCCTAACATCCGAAAAATCAGAGATAATTTTTTCCCTACAGTTGTACATTTGTGTGAAAAATTACGAACGTAAAGTTGTTTGGTGCATGCACAGTCCTCCCCTACCCTGCATTTGCGTGGACATGCTAGAAAGATTCACTTTTCCACGGTGAAACTGTATGTATTATAATTTCATTTTTACAAAGGTCGAACATCCTACTATGCATAAATTTAATATTAATATAAGCAGGTTTCGTGTTAAGTATTACATCTGACGTATAAGCACACGTGTGTACGAGCCTTGGTTTTAAATGTCTTATAGTAGACACCGAAAAGATTATTCAGTTGCATATCTGACTCAACATCAATATTTTACTAGGAGATAACATGTTAAGAACACGTTGGTGGATGGCATGGGAGATGATGAATGAAGACATACTTCTGTGAGATACATAAAATAGTAGTCAGAACGTATTTTGGCGCTTGGGGACAGCAACAGCTTTTTTTTTTGTTTTTATTTATTAGTTGAAATTACAATCAATTCTCGCGTTCAGAATTTTCAGTAATTTTTCTGGCGTGGCGCAGTGACATGGCTGTTTATTTACAATAAGTTAATACTTATTATAGATAGGTATAATTTATAAGTATTATAAGTAAGTGCATATGCTTAATTTGGATAATTAAATGAATCTAACGTTTAGGTCTAGCGGGTAGTGCCTCTTCAGCCTGCGAATCTGGTCCGTCGTATCGAGTAGTCCAGTGATTAGGGGGTTTCGGTGTTTCTTGACTCTTTTGCTATATCTGTCGCTATATTTTGCTATTTCCTCTTTAACTGTAGGTATCTTGAGGTCGCGATGGATGGTTTCGTTGGTAACATACCAAGGTGCGTCTATTAAGGCTCTTAGCGCTTTCGATTGGAATCGTTGTAGTATTTCGATGTTGGAGTTACTTGGACAGCAACAGCTGGTGATACTGTCATACACCTCCATTTATAAACTTTCGAAAATCGATGTGACCTTCAAACTTTAGTGTATTCTGTTTCACAGCACAAAATGTTTCCGAAACGTAAGTTTATTGTTACAATAAACTTGACTAGTGGCTCTGAAATACTATCCTTGAAAAAAACAATGGGGAAATTGGAGCAAAAAAAGAAGGAAATAAACAAAGACCTTGTTGGTTCGTAAAAATAAAATATGCTACAGGAAAAACTTTTTCCAACGGATTGAGATGCGACTAGCTTTAAAAGCTGTGACGCGAATCGAGCGTTTGTCTACAAGAGCGCATTTTCGGTGGATATATATGTCGGAATGACATTGGGGATAGGGTTGTCGGTGTTTGAGGAGTCTTCATTGAAGGTAGCCATCGTTGCGGTGTAACGAAGATACGATTTATTGACACAGGTATGAATAACACAGGTTTGACAATCTACCACGGCGGTGAGACGTCCGCGACACTAGTGACAGTGGTCTCCGGTTCAATAACGAATCCGCGGCCAACGGGATGACAGATGGGCGTTCTCGCTGAATCTAAGTCTGACTCGTAAAAATAATTGCTGAGCGTAAAGACGTTATTCTTTGGTCGACGGGAGCGCGTAAAAGAATGCCCGTCCCGTCCCGATGATGCCACAGAGGAAAACTATAATGGGGTATGTCTAAGGACACGAGATCATCGGATTCGTCGAGGAAAGCCTTCGTTTAGGAAGTAAGGGAAATTGACGTTGCTGCTAATTGGTCAATCTCCATATCGGTGGTTAGAAAAAGATGCTAGCCGCCCTCGAGGGAAAGTTGCTAGTGGGAGACGCCGCTCGTTGAAAAATATGTCTCCCCTATCTTCCCGTAGCTGGGACAAAGACTGTTTGTCTGTTTGAAGGACTTTAGTTAACTAAACCTTAAGATTTATTACGGGCCCTCGGGCTAGCCGAACATGTACTGCGGAGACGCATCGACATCTGGCAATCATCTTATTCGAAGAATAGGCTCTGCGTGTGGCGAGCCACGGGACAGAAACCGTTGGAATGTTTACTGTCGCGTGTCACCACGAATATTTCTTTTAAGGAGATCTATAGAATTACTCCATACCTTTGTTAGACAAAGCGTTCATCCCGTGACCGCGGCTACGTTCGGCGACTGACTGTCGCCTCGAGCCCAAGCTCATTATCACAACTCTCGAACAATTACAATCGGATTGAATAACTACAATTGTTCAATTACAGCTATAGTAGACTCTAGGTTACAATGTTGTGGGATTATCCAAAATTCCAAAGGCTCCGATGTTCTTTCATCTCCGACATATAATTATATAATGACTCATTGAAAACCAGCTTTCATTTTTTGTTGATAGTATGGTAAGAAAATGTGAAGTTCGAACGCTTGTAACGATTGCCTGAGTTGCGTCATCCTTGGTTTTAGGAAAAGATAGGGAAGTCACTGAAGGGTGTCGCGGCTTCGATGTCTTTCGTAGCTGCGACGCGGAGGCCTCTCGGTTGTTCTTTGAACAATCGTCAACGTGGACGAACGTCAAAGCGAAACCACGCGAATTCGGCATTTCCGATAATACAGAACACTGTAAACGCGACTGCGTTGAATTCGTTCGATTAATTCCTAGCAGTATCTATAAACAGTGAACTTAAGGCCCTATATACAACTGCATACGCTAGGTTGTAAGAAATAATAGCTATATAAGTATGTAGCGGCACATGAGTTAGAGAACGATGCAAATCGAGAGCGACTCATATTATTGTTTTGCCTCGTGACACTTACACAGTCTTGACGTACATGTAACGTCAACAAATATCTCCAACAGACTCAGGAAACCTGAACCGCCTTGCACACGACACCGACTCCCAAAACAAAGGAATATGAATTCGGCACATAGGCATAAGATAAACGAACATCTAGAAGGGCTGTGTCTTGATCGAGTCTTTCAGTCTTTCGGTAACGGTCAAATCGCACACTTGTAATCCTATTATAAAATAAAGGTACCTCGAACTCTGGTTCAAGAACCCAACATTTTTTTATTATTATTTTCCCATTATTTTTACGTGACATTTTGGCGATCCTGCCAGGATCCATTCGCTTCAGTGTAAACGAAGTTACGATTTCGGTCTACGGACATTATTGAAGATCGAAGGATTCGAACTACTTGTGTTATGAACTTTGCTGTCAATAATTTACCATGGTGGACCAAATCAACGGGGCTACTGTCAGCATAGAACAAATCAACAGAACGAGTTTGACACTCAAACAACACATTTGAACGCGCCACAGAGGAAAACACCGCAAGGGAACCTCATTCTACGAACTTACGTATCAAGGTGAGAAAAGTCGGAATTCTTTTAAACAATATAGAACGCGAAAAGTTAGTTTCTCTAGTAACTCTAGCGAAGAGACAATATGAACAAGAAAGACTCAAAAGCCGAGACAAGTTTACCCTCTACAAGTGGAGTTCAAAATAAAACGGGATCACTTGATTCCTCTACCAGAGCAATTTTAGACTTAATACAGAGACAGAACGAAGAATTTCGACAACAATTTAACGAAATAAAGAATGCTTTAAAATTAGCGAACGAAGAAAATAGAAAACGCGCTAACGAAATGGAAATATTAAGTAGAAACCTCTCTCGTGTTAAACTACCACAAATAAACGTAAAATCAACTGAATTCGGTTCTATGATGACTGACGATGACGATAATATATCAGTATTAAAACACGATACTAATCCACCTCCACCTATGCCACAAAAGCCACCAACATATGTCCAACCATCCAATCCAACAGCTGCAAACTCTGGAAATCTAAAAGCTGTTTAGTATCTCCGATACTAAACGGAGAAAACGATATAAGTGTAGAAGATTTTATTCGTGAAATAAAAGAAATGAGAATGATGTGTAGCGAACAAACGTTATTATTAAAAATGATCAAAATAGAGAAAATTGTAGGAAAAGCCGCAATGACAGTCCGCAATATCCATATTAACGAATTCGAAACTCTGTACGAAGGATTAAGACGTAACGTAGCTACTCAAGCATCAGTAAGAGAACACCAAGATCAGTTAAGAGTGATAAAGCAAGGAATAACCGAAAGCGTGCAAAATTATAACATTAGATTTCGACGTGTTTTCAACAAACTTCAATACAGCATTACCAATGAATATAAAGACGAACTAACTCGATGAGCGATGAACGATCGACTATACATGGTTTCTGTGATTGACTATGTAAGAGGCCTTCGTTCAGAAATAGGACACGTGCTATTGGCTAATCCCCCCCCCCCCCCAAACATCATCGATGCAGAAAAAAAGGCAATGGACGTGGAAAAATACTTTCGCGAAGACAACGCTCGCAGACGGATGACACGACAAACAACCACTCCACCATCTTATCGTAACCAGACGTCTCGTCCAGTAGGTAACCGCTTCACGATTACAAGTAACATGAATAACAAAACGCCACCCACACAAAACATTCAACCAAGAATGAATAATTTTACAAAGCTTGAAAATCGACCATTAAACGAAAGGCCACAAACGAAATGTTTCAAATGCAATCGATTGGGACACCTTGCCAATCAATGCCAAAATTTTCGAATACTGCCTCAAACAAAAGCCCCTCCAGGAATAAACCACATTCAAGAACAATCAGAATTAACAATGCTACCTCAGGAAGATTATCCACAATACGACTACAATTACCAGGACGACCAGGATTGCGATTTTTCGTTGACTCGGGAGCAGGAATCAACTTGCTTAAACGAGGATGCTACCCAGGAAGAACAATAATACCAGACACATAGAAATTCTCCATGGAACATTCCAAATACGAATCCAATTCCAAAATTAAACTAAATTTATTCAACAAAGAGATAGAATTTTCCTTAGTAGATGATAATTTCCCTATCATAGAAGACGGCATATTAGGCTTACCCGGTTTAAATCAATATCGATTCGAACTCTCCAATAAAACATTAAAATTAGATAATAATACCCTTCTGCTGCAGCAAGAACCAACCCTCGCATCGGGAGAAATCGTTCAAAAAATTGTATACTTCGACGGAAAGCCAACGCCAGTATGCTTTATCAATGGTGGTAAGTTTTCAGTCCAAATTTCTAACATTATTGAAAATATAAACACTGTAGATCAAATCGAAAAATTCAAATCTTTGATTCGACTATCGCACATAGAAAAACCTCTTAGAGAACCTATGTAGTATTTTCGTCTGTACCTACTTAAATTATATTTATCTTATTTTCCTTTAAGCATTCGTGAACGTAGTGGTAATGAACTTCAATGTGTTTAGAATTTTTTGTGAAATTTCCGTACTTTGCTATACTTATCACTCCAGAGTTATCGTCATAAATTTTTACAGGGTTATTGTCCAGATTTACATTGAAGACCTTCATAATTTCTCTAATAGACATTAATTCACTCACCGCTTCCGATAGAGCTACATACTCTGCATACGTCCAGGCTTTTGTCACACACCTTTGTTTTTTAGATTTCCAACCGATTACATTTCCACACAATTTAATTACACATCCAGAAGTAGATTTTCTATCTAAATGATCTCCTGCCCAATCAGCGTCCACATAACAATCTATCGTTTCACACTTTTCATTCCTTTTCTAATGTAACCTTAAATCTTTAATATTAAATATTTCAATATTTCGGTACAAATATTTCAATATTCGCAAAGCATATTTAAAATGTGTCTCGCTACAACAATCTTGAAATCTACTTAAGATAATTCACACTATAACTTATATTGGGTCTGGTATTTGTACTAATATACAGCAATGCACCAATTAAGTTCTTGTATCCAATGTCATTTCTATTTATCTCAGCGTTTTCAATTTTTAAATTTGTTTCCGTTGGTGTACAGTACAATTTGCTGTTTTGTAATTTATATTTGTTCGCTAATGATTCAATGTATTTCGTTTGGCTTAGTTTCATTTCATTTTTTATATAATCATACTCTATATTAATTCCAAGATATTCTTTTACTTCACCTAAATCTTTCATTTCAAATTTATCAGTTAATAATTTTTTTTACACTTTGTATCTTCCCTTTGTTTTTACCACAAATCAACAAATCGTCTACGTATATTAACAAATAAACAACATTTTCTCCCTCTCCATAAGTATATAGGCACAGCTCTATATTGTTTTTCTTAAAACCTAATCTCGTCACATACTTATCAAAACACTCATACCAGTATCTCGGACTTTCTTTTAACCCATAAAGATATATATCCCTTTGGTTGATTTACATATACCTCCGAGGTTACTTCACCATTTAAAAAGGTAGTTTCTACATCCATTTGCTCAATTATTAATCTATTTTGACAACAATATGATAGCAATATCTTAAAGGTCTGATTACTCGCCATTGGAGAATATATGTCATCGGCTACGTTTCTTTGTTGAAATCCCCTTACCACTAATCTAGCCTTATACCTGTCCTCTGATTTTTTCGTGTAAACCCATTTTACATCTAATACTTCTTTGCCTTTTACCATTTCTACCAATTTCCATGTTTTATTCTTATAGAGACATTCTATTTCCTTATCCATAGCCTGTTTCCAAACATCATTATTTTCGCAACAAATCGCCTCCTCAAATGTACGAGGGATATCTAC
>NW_022884430.1:0-13139 GCF_011952205.1 Bombus bifarius
CATTACTTCAGCGTTTCAGAGCGAATGATAATCAATTATACGTTGCCTGCATATCACCGGCTCGTGTTCCTTAAGCAAGTTACGTCGCATGGGGACATACACAGTTGACCAATCCCTGGGGAAAGATTCTTTACGATTTGGAAACTCAAGAGAATATGGCAGTCACCGATATCAAAAAAAAAAAAAAAAAAATTTCAACAAATAAATAAAAAAAAAAAAGTCACCGATATCGGTAATTTACAGCTTAAAATTAAAAGCGAGAGATCCATGATGTAATTAATTTTTAGTCTCGTTAATTTATCGATTTAGCCATCTTCCTCTGTATTTGTGGAATTTATTAGTAAGCATTACTTATTACTTCGTATGTTTCTTTTTTCTATCAGATCTAAAAGTTGTTCAGGAAGTAAGGGCTCAGATACCTACATTTTCTCAGAGACGTACAGATTTGTGCGACACTGACTGTAAGAAGGAGTAACTCTACACTAAAACAGAAAATGTTTTTTTATAATATTTCTACTACAATATCCCTTTTTTGTGAATTATTACTAATTTCTTATCATTTGTACTAAATGAATGACTCAATTAAGAAAACCAAAACGTTATAAATAATAATCTGTATATCTTGTGTATCAACATGTAATTGGATATTATAATAATATAGGAATGCTATAATAATATAGGATAATAATGTAGGAGAATAATAATATAGAAAAAAATACATGCTTTAAAACACCTTTAATATCGATCACATAAATTGTTATAATTCACAATGATTACGCATACATAAAAGACCCCTTGATAGTAAAATTTACGATCAAAAGGCAATTACGTATCGTTTAACAACATTTAATTTATAACACCTTTTAAACATTTAGACAGATTAACACATAACACTTCTTATATATAAACATCAATTCGAAGTTATCAGCTTGGAGAAATTGGTCGATTAATACCTGTAGATTGTCTGTCTCGATGAAAGACTTAAAGAGAGCAAAAACATGATAATGCCGCTAATATAATATTCCTTCTTTCTTGTATCTGTCTGCCTCTCAGGTCGTTTTACTAATTACAATAAGTAATTTCGACTTCTTTGCGCTCTCTTTTAACGCATTCGAGACCGAAAGAAATTCATATCAGTCAGTAGGCAAGGGTATAATATACATATTTTATATATAACTTATGTAGTAATGTATATATCATGTTAATTTCATATTTTTTTCAATATAGAATTATTATATATATATAACTGTACATAATACATTATAGAATAACATAGTATATAATTTTATATTTTAAAAATATGAGGCATACTATTTAAGATTGTCATCGATTTAAAATCAAAGTATGAAAAGGATACCCTGGAGAGAGTAAAACACAGAATCATTCCAACTAAACATTCAGATCGTACCGACACCTAGGTATCGTGTTACAATTAAATCTCGGTCTCGAATGGATTAAAATGAAATACATACTTGCAGCTTCAACATCTTCAATATCGAGGAGATTCAAACTTTACAAATAAAAGCGGCCTGTTCCCCTTTCCACGACAGACTCTCATACCATATCCGCTCTTATCCAGGCTTTTACTTGAAACCAGCAATGCGTTCATTTACAATTTAAATTTACCCGGACCATCCACTGAATCGTCAGCCCTTTATAAATATATAATGAACCCAGAACATGTGCCTGTGCCCCTGGTATCGATGTTCGGCTTGTGATGTTCGTATCGGAACCTTCGCACAATTTCAATTTGTCACGCGTGAACATCGATTCTTCCAAGGGTCACAGTTTTATGCGGCTAAATCCTTTAGAACGATTAAAATGATACTAATGATATGGTATTTTTTACAAAGATTTAACATATCCATAAAATAGGAAGTTTCGTGCTCTCCTATTTTATATTAATTATAAATTAATAAGTTTTATATGTGTTATTTATAGATCTAATAAATTTTGTATTGGTTTACAGCAGGTGCTCCGGGTATAAACAGACGACAAACGAACAAACAGAAATTCAAACTATTGTCGTTGTTTAACTCGCATGGGACTATAAGCTCGAATTGGACTTAAACGTTACGATCGTCGAGAATAATTACTATATGTACCCTGTACGACGGGCAGAGAATCTTAAGTTATTAACAGCAATTCCTTTGTGCATAATTCAGGTTTATTAACAACCTGTAATGGATAATCATCGATGAACTCTTTTCGAATAAAGTTCACATTTATAAAGCAAACACTATAAAATACGACAGGACAATTGTAATCGATAAATAACATTTTATTAGGATATTATAAGAAGCTAAGATATCGAGGTACATTAAAATTGAGTCCGCTGCAACCCTCATGACATTTAAAATCCTACGCGTATATTGAGTAAAGTTGTTATATTAAATATAATCATATTAAATACAAGCTCGTCCGCTGGATTCCCAAATTATTTGGTTAAATATTTTGAATACGAGAATACCGAGTGTTAACAGTAGTAAATCCTCTATATGGTATGTTTACTTTGCTATCTTGAATAGGTAAATAACATTTCACTTTAACGCATTTAACCAATATTAACATTTAACATTTAACCAATATTATACGCATATGCACATAATGTTACTGTTACATATAATGATATATACGTAGATATACACGTTAATTAAATCCTCTATATGGTATTTTTATATCAGTATCGTAAACATTGTAAACCGGAAATCTTTTATTACACACGTACATATACAGTCAATATTATTGTTACATATAGTGATACATACGTTGATCCACACATTAATTAAATCCTCTATATAGTTTCTCGAGTAGTTCTCTTCAATACCGTTATATCGATGAACTCTTTTTGAATAAAGTTCACATTTATAAAGCAAACACAATAAAATACGACAGGACAATTGTAATCGATAAATGACATTTTATTAGGATATTATAAGAAGCTAAGATATCGAGTTCTAATTGTGAATATCAAGCGCTCGTCGTTCGAGGAGATTACCAATATTTTCTTCCTGCTCCTCTACATGGCGCTACGCAGGACTCGCTTCTGAGCACGTCTTTCTCGTTGGAGGCTTAATCTTTCTTTTCTTTCCCAGTAGAATTTTTAGACAATTCTTTCTCCCTTTTATCATTAAATTACCTGTAATTCTTAGCGATCTTTAATCTTTGTCGCTTCTTCCCTATATATATATTTTTGTTTACTTTTCTCCGTAGCGAATTTTGTCTTTCTGACGCAGGATTAGGTTCCTGGACTTAGGGAGTTGCTACACGCCAGCTCCACCATGGCGACGGCATTCACTAGGCAGCCTAGATAGCCACCTTTCAGCTCACGCTTCGGGACACTTTTTTCGCTGAGATTCTCCGCGATGAGGCATGAAAGCAGAGACCACCGTCTGCGGAGGCATGATTATTATATTGTTCCTTTTAACGAGTAATCGTTTTACTCGAGTCCTCTTACTAAACCGTAAGTACAAAAGACTATTATACTTAGATAGGTACTTGGTCTCGAGAACCAACTTATTTTGGTCTTTCGATTAAGTTCTTAATTAAATGCTCAATTAGATATTCATAAATATATCTTCATAATATTTCCCTCATCTATTTCTTTGACATTCTAGCAACCTCGTTAAGACGTCCGCCACTTCAACTTCTATCTACAAGTGGCAAAAACTGAAGCTGACCTTCTTCATGGAGAAACATGCCGGAAATGGCATCCGCACGTGTGAATAATTATACTCAGTGTCCAGGTAGTTCTTTCGATCATCCGATAGAAGTCGTTTCTGTTTTTCAGAGTTCGTTCACGCCTCCAGAATGTAAAAATATCCAAGGAAGTACCATTAGGAAGCAATGAAATTCAGAGCTTCTGTGGTTATTCCTTTTTCTGATTGTTTCTTTTCTTTGCCCAAAATGGATGATTTCTATATCAAATTGTTTATTCGTATTTTTTTTAATATTCCTTGAGATTTTCAATCAACTCGATTTCGAATTTCTTAGCACCCGATCTTCTGGTTGACGTCGTTAAGAAAGAGGAACGAGTGCACAGGAAGCATGGTCGGCGTGAGCATGATTAGATCCGGTCTGCCCGATGACCTTGCCAGTGATAATAGCGGTTCGTTAAGGTGGTTGCAGTCTTGGTTTGCTTCTGTTTCGATTTCCAGCGAACTCGTCAGCCGGCATGGCTTCCGAGATGCTCCCCCTGAAACAAGTCGAAGGGAAATAATTAATGGACTCTCTGTTCGATTGTACGTGGATGACAAGCTGACCGTAAAAAGAAATATACAAATACGATTAGAAAATATAATCCGAACCCCTTTCGGTTTGATCTGAAGGTTTCTTTTTCTAGACGGAACCAAAGATTCTTATCTGTTTTATGGTGAGCTAAGGAACTCCTTGAAAACAGCATTTATAACTTTCGAAAAAGAGACAGGTATTTCTTGCGCGAACAATTGAATAATTAATTCGTTCTCTAAATATCCTTATTTGTAGTTCCTAAAATACATAATGATTGGAAGCTTCTTACGGGAAGCGCAATCAGCCGCTGATATCATTGAAGTCGAAACGCCATTAAAACAATATTACGATTCGCATGCGACATGCTCCATTCATGAAAACACAAAAGCAATAAACAAGTACAAATCAACGAAATAAATCCTCCGAGAACGAGACGTTACAGGAATTATACCATTGCGAGGATACAAAAGACTTGCTCATGAGCTACTTCCTTCAAGTAGTCGAGCGGTGTATTTTCCGGTCGTTAACTTCCATATAATGGGATATTAAAGAGTACGGACACAACGCTGCTATTTTTCAACTGTTCATTATCAAATTACGCAGCGGGAATCGTTGCAACGACAAAACTGTAACGACTCGTACCTGCGTATCTTCCATTTAGCTACGGTAAACGCTGACTTGTCTGCGTTTTTTTTCACTTCCTCGTTACGGAAACCAGGAAAAGTGATTCACAATACAGTTTCTAACTGTACTTCTCGCGATTCTTTCTTAGAAACAAGCAATTGCTTCTTTTCAATTTCCTAAACCTATAATAAAACAGTCCATTCCTTGAATAGAAATTAACTTTAAAACTTTAGGCGCATACATTGTACGTATCGTATGTATGTATTTTGATTTGAAAAGAAACGCGGCAAACGCCTTTGAAAAGACGTTAGGTTTTCAACACCTTAACTAACTTAATTCCAGCGAGTCGTAAATCTGCTGCATCTCCAACATCTGAATATCCATCTTTTACAATGACTTGTTCTCCAACTTATTAAAATTACATCTCTCCCGTTGCACCGACCTTCTTTAAAGGTTCCCGCGGCAGGTTGAACCCGCATCACGTATCTTCCCTCTTCCTTCCACCCCTGTTCCCTTTCTCTTTCTATCGGACGGGAAGAGCGGGAACGCTTAAAACGCGCGAATCACGCGAGCGCCTCACGATTTGCGAAACATCACGTGAAAATCACCGATCCGATCTCCGTGCGCGCGGTGCACCGTGGGGGTTACGATTAAATCGACAGGATATACTTTATTGGCTATTCCGTTATTACAGGCTGTAGTTGGCGGGGAAATAGTCATTATGGATCGATGAACTCCATTGTAACAACGCACCTTCGAATTGCATCGGAAACGCTTCTGTATTGCGTCCACCGTATAACCTATCATCGTCTGTTTAGGGTAAATCAGTGGATCGGAAGTTACGTTTCTATGTTTCTCGCCTGTCAGTATAACACTGTGCAAGAGATACAGCAAGATCCTAAAATCATTCGAGTACAAGTAGCGTAAAATGGTCGTTTAAATTTCAATAAATTAACTATTCATACGTTAATTGTACGCGGTCAGGATTAAGGGGTACGGCGATGGAGAAGATTTTGTTAGCTAGATGTTGAGTAAATAATCGAAGATGATAATTTTATAAATGTTTCGTATTTATGAGGATGGAAAAGATTTAATTTGAGTTACGTTACGTTTGAATAAGATAGACTTTTCCAAGAGTGGAGGATTTGTAGAGATAGTGGACGTAATAGTAGTATGATTTAATACTTGATGTGTCTTTTTTTTCTTTGACATATAGGTCACTGTGGGGAGTAATATTGATCTAGATATAACTATCTTTTCTGAGAAGTACGTATATGCTTATGGGAACTATGTTTGGTTAATCAATAGAGCCATTCTTTTGAGAAACTGAATCTAGAAGAATTCGACGATACTTTGCCTTGTTTCAATAGTACATCATTTTAAAGAAACGCCTGCGATTATAGTATATAATTGCACATAGGTATATGCAAAATTGCATTTTCAAATAATTAAATCAAAAATATAGGAATGTATCAATGGGAAGAATATTTGTTAAAGATCTTTCCTTTTTAATCAAATTCGTCCAACAACCCCATTCTCGTCAAACATAAAATGAACGGTGCCTTTCTCAAAGAAACAAGAAGAAAATTGCTGTCGTTCTAAAGTTCTTCTCCATTGCTAAACTACCGTTCGTGTTTCTAGTTACACTCCAATTATTCGATTGTAAGAAGCAAGCAATCCCTCCATCCAAGGGCTAGATATAGTTTCTCGAGTAGTTCTCTTCAATACCGTTATATCGATGAACTCTTTTTGAATAAAGTTCACATTTATAAAGCAAACACAATAAAATACGACAGGACAATTGTAATCGATAAATAACATTTTATTAGGATATTATAAGAAGCTAAGATATCGAGTTCTAATTGTGAATATCAAGCGCTCGTCGTTCGAGGAGATTACCAATATTTTCTTCCTTAACAATATTAATTACGAAGTTACGATACCGTTTATGACATTAAGATCTCTTGATAAAGTTGTATCGTTAAAATCTTACTGTTCCTAGGGAAAATATATAGTTAATATATATAGTTAAATATATGTCGGAGATGAAAGGACACCGGAACCTTGGGATAGCCCTGCAACATTGCAATCTAAAGTCTACTATAACTGTAACTAAACTATTGTAGTTATTCAATCCGATTGTAATTGTTCGAGATTAGTGACGGTGAGCTTTGGCTCGAGGTGACAGTCTGTCGCCCAACGTAGCCGCGGTCAAGGGATGAACGCTTTGCCTAACAAAGGTATGGAGTAATTCTATAGCTCTCCTTAAAAGAAATATTCGTGGCGACACGCGACAGTAAACATTCCGACGGTTTCTGTCCCGTGGCTCGCCACACGCAGAGCCTATTCTTCGAGTAAGATGATTGCCAGATGTCGATGCGTCTCCGCAGTACATGTTCGGCTAGCCCGAGGGCCCGTTATAAATCTTAAGGTTTAGTTAACTAAAGTCCTTCAAACAGACAAACAGTCTTTGTCCCAACTACGGGAAGATAGGGGAGACATATTTTTCAACGAGCGGCGTCTCCCACTAGCAACTTTCCCTCGAGGGCGGCTAGCATCTTTTTCTAACCACCGATATGGAGATTGACCAATTAGCAGCAACGTCAATTTCCCTTACTTCCTAAACGAAGGCTTTCCTCGACGAATCCGATGATCTCGTGTCCTTAGACACACCCCATTATAGTTTTCCTCTGTGGCATCATCGGGACGGGACGGGCATTCTTTTACGCGCTCCCGTCGACCAAAGAGTATCGTCTTTACGCTCAGCAATTATTTTTACGAGTCAGACTTAGATTCAGCGAGAACGCCCATCTGTCATCCCGTTGGCCGCGGATTCGTTATTGAACCGGAGACCACTGTCACTAGTGTCGCGGACGTCTCACCGCCGTGGTAGATTGTCAAACCTGTGTTATTCATACCTGTGTCAATAAATCGTATCTTCGTTACACCGCAACGATGGCTACCTTCAATGAAGACTCCTCAAACACCGACAACCCTATCCCCAATGTCATTCCGACATATATATCCACCGAAAATGCGCTCTTGTAGACAAACGCTCGATTCGCGTCATAGCTTTTAAAGCTTGTCGCATCTCAATCAGTTGGAAAAAGTTTTTCCTGTAGCATATTTTATTTTTACGAACCAACAAGGTCTTTGTTTATTTCCTTCTTTTTTTTGCTCCAATTCCCCCATTGTTTTTTCAAGGATAGTATTTCAGAGCCATTAGTCAAGTTCATTGTAACAATAAACGTACGTTTCGGAAACATTTTGTGCTGTGAAACAGAATACACTAAAGTTTGAAGGTCACATCGATTTTCGAAAGTTTATAAATGGATGTGTATGACAGTATCACCAGCTGTTGCTGTCCCCAAGCGCCAAAATACGTTCTGACTACTATTTTATGTATCTCACAGAAGTATGTCTTCATTCATCATCTCCCATGCCATCCACCAACGTGTTCTTAACATGTTATCTCCTAGTAAAATATTGATGTTGGGTCAGATATCCAACTGAATAATCTTTTCGGTGTCTACTATAAGACATTTAAAACCAAGGCTCGTACACACGTGTGCTTATACGTCAGATGTAATACTTAACAGGAAACCTGCTTATATTAATATTAAATTTATGCATAGTAGGATGTTCGACCTTTGTAAAAATGAAATTATAATACATACAGTTTCCCCGTGGAAAAGTGAATCTTTCTAGCATGTCCACGCAAATGAAGGGGAGGGGAGGACTGTGCATGCACCAAACAACTTTACGTTCGTAATTTTTCACACAAATGTACAACTGTAGGGAAAAAATTATCTCTGATTTTTCGGATGTTAGGAATCGACAATATCGCATAACGGAATGCTGTGTTCTACGTATTGTATTTTTGTTACGAAAGTGGTACAAACGAAGTCCACATAAGAATAGTACAACAAAATCGGTTGAGGTTAGGTTATCGTGCAGATATCGCGGCTTTTGCATTGGAAATCACGCAACTGCCAGTCTCGTCGTTCCTTGTAAACGAAAGAAAGGTATTGTAATCGGTCGGAATTAACATAAAACTCGTCGCATGCGACCATATGGCCTGAATGTTGAATAAACGAGAGTAGAGCGCGAGCTATGTGATTCTAACCGTTTAGGCGGAAACTAATGATTGTAACCAGAGCCGAGATATATGCCAATATTACTTTGCTCGACAAAGCGTATAAGATGAGGAGAGAATCGCGATAAGGTAGAACAAGAGACAGATATTCTCTACGTAAAGCAAGTCTGTCAACTATATTGAAATCCTATAGCTATAACTACAGTGAATCCATATTCTGGCGAATTGTCTTTTCACAAATGAAGCTTTTGAAGAACGGAATTAATACAATAACTACTGTTCATTCATAACTACTGTTGTAAGAATCTATATATTTGTCTATCTATATCTATATATATCGATCTATACATATTTGTCAGAATGTCATTTTATCAAAAAACCCATCCTCTGTAATCATAGTTTAACGAAGCATAATTAATAGAAGAGGTAGAGCGTTAAGTGGAGATGATTTAATCACAGTTAAGTAGATAAATCTCTATATTGGTCTCTTTAATTAAAATGTCCTACGTTTTATTTGCGTCATTTTTTTTCTTCATCCAATTTAAAATGTTTAAATAACAATAGCCTATACAATATAATTTTATGTAAAAAAATTGATTGTACCATGTTTATTACAGATATTTAACATTTTTGTGTACATACAAAATTTAAATTATACCTCGCTTGAGAACAAAAATTCTATTTGTTTTCCTAACATGTACTAATAATTATTGATCAAAATAGAAAAAGCTGGAGGAGATTACTTAGGAAGATTACTTAGCATCTTATATTCCTGTCAAGGCTCGAACGTTTTATCTTCCTTTAGATTTTCCTAAGTTTCCATTTCTCTGACTTGCTATTTTAGTTAGCTTAGTATACGTGCTATACATAGGTATGTATAGTGTCATGATCGCGACAGTCTTGAGTTACCCACGCTTTATCCTCTGTAAACTATTTATAAAAGAAGAACAAATTACATGTTAGAACTTTCATTCAATTTACCAATACAAATAATTTTAAACAAGAAAAAAGACCTAATGCAGTGGTTTCAACTTAAACATATCCAACAGTTATTTACGAATAAATAGTATAAATCTTTTAGCAACATGAAATTCGCGATATTTATTCAAATATTTATATTTACAGTGCGCCATCAGCAAAGAAAACGTGTTTATCGAAACGTGCGCTATCGATTTTATGCTTTTGCCACGCAAACAGGGAAATTGCAACTCAAAATTGAATTCGCACTGCAAAGCGTTGACGTTACGACATCAATTACATACTTCAAAAACACCGAAGGTATCACACGGAATCAGAGAGATTCTATGAGAAGTTAAACGCATAGTCACCATATTGGGAATAGGATTGCTTTGATTCGAGCTCAAACATAGGGAAAGCTGAAAGAATCTTTTGCGGATCTTCCTTCTTCTCTACATTGGATTTTATACAAAACGACTTTAACCTTTTCAAGGAAATACGGAAATAAGGATTTTAGATAGAGAGATTTATCTGGAAGGAAATGGATAGAAAACGTAAAACCAGTTCTTGTTGGTTGAAAGATTTTTTCTCTTCGCAGAGATTCAAGCTTTAAAGAACGATCAAATATGTGCGCAGCTGACTTACGCGTGAAGTTATTATTAAAAAAAATTGTTGCATTTAAAAGGATAAATATTAATATAAATTTAAAAAAATTGTTTGTTCAATTATCATAAGTTTAATTTAAATTTAAAAAAATTGTTAGTTCAATTATCATAAGTTTAAAGATATGTAGATATTGTATTTACATATCGAAAATCAGACAGCAATATTAATTAACACACCTAGTCAAACGCACACGTACTTTAAAACCGTGCTTTAAAATCGATATTCGCTGAAACAATACATCGCTCTGCGCTTCCAATTTGTTTTCGCACGAAGAATCAGTCCACTCATTGTTACCGTCACCATCTCTACCGTAATCTATATTACTCGAATAAATTCTATATCTTGATTGGAAAATCACATATTTTAACGAACTTCCCTATTTTTTGTTTTTTATGACTTTAACTGGCAATTTCCATAATGTTCTATAACTTGACAATAGACTGATAATATTTCAGGATATATATACATACATCATGTTTTTGAGGATTCTGTAGTAAAATAATTATAGTTGGGGAGTCCAACTTACCAAACCGCGACAAACATATTTCACACATCCACGACGACTTTACAAGCAGACCCCTCGCGGTTTTGGGAAATCGATGAAGGATCCTCAATTAAACATATCTCAGAGGGCAGATCGACGATGCGAAGAACACTTCCAAGCCCACACCCGACGCACCAGCGAAGGACGATACATCGTCGCTCTACCTTTCAACGATCAGCTTCAGTCACTCGGATCCTCTAAAACGCTGGCAATTAAACGACTCGCCTCACTCAATCGCCGATTCCAGCACGACAAACGCTTCGAATCAGAATATCGAACGGTAATACAGGAATACCTGGCATTGGGACACATGACGAAGGTCAATGTCAACCACTCCGACGACAACGGATACTATTTACCCCATCATGGCGTGACCAAAGCATCGAGTCAAACCACCAAACTCCGTGTAGTTTTCGACGGATCGGCACCAAGCACTACCGGAACCTCCCTAAACGATACACTTTACACAGGACCCAAGTTACAGGAAGATTTATTTTGTATATTAATTATATTCCGGGCTCATCAGTACGTACTCACTGGCAACATCGAGAAAATGTATCGGCAATTCCTCGTACGACCAGAGGATCGGAAATATCAAAGGATATTATGGCGCAGCGCGAGTGGAGAAACAGAAACATAGGAGCTTAACACCGTAATACTCTTATCATAGAAATAGAAGCAGTCCTCAATTCCCGCCCGCTAACTCCTATCTCCACCGATCCAAATGATCTCCTAGCCCTCACTCCCGGACATTTCCTCATTGGCGATTCATTAATGTGCTTACGTGATCGAGATTTCAGAGACATTCCATCGAACCGACTCTCCGAATGGCAGCATATCCAACAGCTTAAACAACATTTTTGGAACCGCTGGCATAAGGAGTATTTGAACGAGCTAACCAACCGCAATAAATGGAGCAAGGGTGGACACAGCATCCAAAAGGGCACAATCGTCATCCTCAGAGAGGACAACGTTCCCTCCATGCATTGGTCTCTGGGCCGAGTTATCAAGCTTCATCCAGGCGCCGATGGTGTCATCCGGACAGCTACAGTTCAGACGGCAAAGAGCATTTTGGATCGGGGCGTCAAAAGGCTTGTCCCACTGCCAATTCAACCCGATCTCGAGAAACCCGAACAACTAGCCACCGAGACGAAATAAGATGGGAATTTCAGCCACACCTCGCTAGTTTGATCGGTACCCTCTCAACGGGGGGAGAATGTTACGCCATGCGGCTTACCATAGGTCATATTCTTAACTATCGATCGCGGCACTATAATGTCGCAGACGGATCGTCGCGTCTGCCCGGCAAACAAACATTGTAGTGGCAAGCGCATGGTTCATTAAGCAGGGCGACTTCCAGAAACGTCGACTCGTGGCCCGTATTTTACCTCGCGTAAAAGAATGTGGCGTGATCCGAACGTAGTGGGGGTCGCATTCCAGAAAAAACGAAAAAAATCGAAAGGCGTTCAGAACTTTTCGAGAAGTCGAACCGTCAACACATGTGGTATGTCGCGCATTACTTATCAACCAAAACGCAGTTACATTTTTTTTGTTCCATTTATATCTTTCTAGTTAATAAGTTGTTGAAATAAACATTAATTTATTTGTGTTAATTCTGTGGAATTTCATTGAACTACCCTTATTATCGTAATCGAAATAAGGGGATCGATCAGTTCGTGGCGTCGATTATTTAATCGTAACGGGAACTTACAACTCTCGTTGACGTGCTATCTCGCGATCGCGTCTCTCCGCGAACGGTCGAAACAAAATGATTCACTAAAAACTGTCCTGAATTCCTAAGAATTTATTTACCGCAAAACTTACAAAGTGTTTATTTAAAAAATGAGGTTGAAGGTAGTCCTTTTCTTTCATTTCATTCATTTTCATTTTCTTTCTTAAGTATGGCTAACACAATATCTAATCACTTAAAATTTTATATTTTCACGTGAAAAGTTTCTTTAGATAATTATTATCAACATGATGACTAACTCTTACGGATTAATACGTGTCTGTAGGGCAATC
>NW_022884431.1:0-18334 GCF_011952205.1 Bombus bifarius
AGATTCTTACAACAGTAGTTATGAATGAACAGTAGTTATTGTATTAATTCCGTTCTTCAAAAGCTTCATTTGTGAAAAGACAATTCGCCAGAATATGGATTCACTGTAGTTATAGCTATAGGATTTCAATATAGTTGACAGACTTGCTTTACGTAGAGAATATCTGTCTCTTGTTCTACCTTATCGCGATTCTCTCCTCATCTTATACGCTTTGTCGAGCAAAGTAATATTGGCATATATCTCGGCTCTGGTTACAATCATTAGTTTCCGCCTAAACGGTTAGAATCACATAGCTCGCGCTCTACTCTCGTTTATTCAACATTCAGGCCATATGGTCGCATGCGACGAGTTTTATGTTAATTCCGACCGATTACAATACCTTTCTTTCGTTTACAAGGAACGACGAGACTGGCAGTTGCGTGATTTCCAATGCAAAAGCCGCGATATCTGCACGATAACCTAACCTCAACCGATTTTGTTGTACTATTCTTATGTGGACTTCGTTTGTACCACTTTCGTAACAAAAATACAATACGTAGAACACAGCATTCCGTTATGCGATATTGTCGATTCCTAACATCCGAAAAATCAGAGATAATTTTTTCCCTACAGTTGTACATTTGTGTGAAAAATTACGAACGTAAAGTTGTTTGGTGCATGCACAGTCCTCCCCTCCCCTTCATTTGCGTGGACATGCTAGAAAGATTCACTTTTCCACGGGGAAACTGTATGTATTATAATTTCATTTTTACAAAGGTCGAACATCCTACTATGCATAAATTTAATATTAATATAAGCAGGTTTCCTGTTAAGTATTACATCTGACGTATAAGCACACGTGTGTACGAGCCTTGGTTTTAAATGTCTTATAGTAGACACCGAAAAGATTATTCAGTTGGATATCTGACCCAACATCAATATTTTACTAGGAGATAACATGTTAAGAACACGTTGGTGGATGGCATGGGAGATGATGAATGAAGACATACTTCTGTGAGATACATAAAATAGTAGTCAGAACGTATTTTGGCGCTTGGGGACAGCAACAGCTGGTGATACTGTCATACACCTCCATTTATAAACTTTCGAAAATCGATGTGACCTTCAAACTTTAGTGTATTCTGTTTCACAGCACAAAATGTTTCCGAAACGTACGTTTATTGTTACAATGAACTTGACTAATGGCTCTGAAATACTATCCTTGAAAAAACAATGGGGGAATTGGAGCAAAAAAAAGAAGGAAATAAACAAAGACCTTGTTGGTTCGTAAAAATAAAATATGCTACAGGAAAAACTTTTTCCAACTGATTGAGATGCGACAAGCTTTAAAAGCTATGACGCGAATCGAGCGTTTGTCTACAAGAGCGCATTTTCGGTGGATATATATGTCGGAATGACATTGGGGATAGGGTTGTCGGTGTTTGAGGAGTCTTCATTGAAGGTAGCCATCGTTGCGGTGTAACGAAGATACGATTTATTGACACAGGTATGAATAACACAGGTTTGACAATCTACCACGGCGGTGAGACGTCCGCGACACTAGTGACAGTGGTCTCCGGTTCAATAACGAATCCGCGGCCAACGGGATGACAGATGGGCGTTCTCGCTGAATCTAAGTCTGACTCGTAAAAATAATTGCTGAGCGTAAAGACGATACTCTTTGGTCGACGGGAGCGCGTAAAAGAATGCCCGTCCCGTCCCGATGATGCCACAGAGGAAAACTATAATGGGGTGTGTCTAAGGACACGAGATCATCGGATTCGTCGAGGAAAGCCTTCGTTTAGGAAGTAAGGGAAATTGACGTTGCTGCTAATTGGTCAATCTCCATATCGGTGGTTAGAAAAAGATGCTAGCCGCCCTCGAGGGAAAGTTGCTAGTGGGAGACCGCGCTCGTTGAAAATATGTCTCCCCTATCTTCCCGTAGTTGGGACAAAGACTGTTTGTCTGTTTGAAGGACTTTAGTTAACCAAACCTTAAGATTTATAACGGGCCCTCGGGCTAGCCGAACATGTACTGCGGAGACGCATCGACATCTGGCAATCATCTTACTCGAAGAATAGGGTCTGCGTGTGGCGAGCCACGGGACGGAAACCGTTGGAATGTTTACTGTCGCGTGTCGCCACGAATATTTCTTTTAAGGAGAGCTATAGAATTACTCCATACCTTTGTTAGGCAAAGCGTTCATCCCTTGACCGCGGCTACGTTGGGCGACAGACTGTCACCTCGAGCCAAAGCTCACCGTCACTAATCTCGAACAATTACAATCGGATTGAATAACTACAATAGTTTAGTTACAGTTATAGTAGACTTTAGATTGCAATGTTGCAGGGCTATCCCAAGGTTCCGGTGTCCTTTCATCTCCGACATATATTTAACTATATATATTAACTATATATTTTCCCTAGGAACAGTAAGATTTTAACGATACAACTTTATCAAGAGATCTTAATGTCATAAACGGTATCGAAACTTCGTAATTAATAATGTTAAGGAAGAAAATATTGGTAATCTCCTCTAACGACGAGCGCTTGATATTCACAATTAGAACTCGATATCTTAGCTTCTTATAATATCCTAATAAAATGTTATTTATCGATTACAATTGTCCTGTCGTATTTTATTGTGTTTGCTTTATAAATGTGAACTTTATTCAAAAAGAGTTCATCGATATAACGGTATTGAAGAGAACTACTCGAGAAACTATATCTAGCGCTTGGATGGAGGGATTGCTTGCTTCTTACAATCGAATAATTGGAGTGTAACTAGAAACACGAACGGTAGTTTAGCAATGGAGAAGAACTTTAGAACGACAGCAATTTTCTTCTTGTTTCTTTGAGAAAGGCACCGTTCATTTTATGTTTGACGAGAATGGGGTTGTTGGACGAATTTGATTAAAAAGGAAAGATCTTTAACAAATATTCTTCCCATTGATACATTCCTATATTTTTGATTTAATTATTTGAAAATGCAATTTTGCATATACCTATGTGCAATTATATACTATAATCGCAGGCGTTTCTTTAAAATGATGTACTATTGAAACAAGGCAAAGTATCGTCGAATTCTTCTAGATTCAGTTTCTCAAAAGAATGGCTCTATTGATTAACCAAACATAGTTCCCATAAGCATATACGTACTTCTCAGAAAAGATAGTTATATCTAGATCAATATTACTCCCCACAGTGACCTATATGTCAAAGAAAAAAAAGACACATCAAGTATTAAATCATACTACTATTACGTCCACTATCTCTACAAATCCTCCACTCTTGGAAAAGTCTATCTTATTCAAACGTAACGTAACTCAAATTAAATCTTTTCCATCCTCATAAATACGAAACATTTATAAAATTATCATCTTCGATTATTTACTCAACATCTAGCTAACAAAATCTTCTCCATCGCCGTACCCCTTAATCCTGACCGCGTACAATTAACGTATGAATAGTTAATTTATTGAAATTTAAACGACCATTTTACGCTACTTGTACTCGAATGATTTTAGGATCTTGCTGTATCTCTTGCACAGTGTTATACTGACAGGCGAGAAACATAGAAACGTAACTTCCGATCCACTGATTTACCCTAAACAGACGATGATAGGTTATACGGTGGACGCAATACAGAAGCGTTTCCGATGCAATTCGAAGGTGCGTTGTTACAATGGAGTTCATCGATCCATAATGACTATTTCCCCGCCAACTACAGCCTGTAATAACGGAATAGCCAATAAAGTATATCCTGTCGATTTAATCGTAACCCCCACGGTGCACCGCGCGCACGGAGATCGGATCGGTGATTTTCACGTGATGTTTCGCAAATCGTGAGGCGCTCGCGTGATTCGCGCGTTTTAAGCGTTCCCGCTCTTCCCGTCCGATAGAAAGAGAAAGGGAACAGGGGTGGAAGGAAGAGGGAAGATACGTGATGCGGGTTCAACCTGCCGCGGGAACCTTTAAAGAAGGTCGGTGCAACGGGAGAGATGTAATTTTAATAAGTTGGAGAACAAGTCATTGTAAAAGATGGATATTCAGATGTTGGAGATGCAGCAGATTTACGACTCGCTGGAATTAAGTTAGTTAAGGTGTTGAAAACCTAACGTCTTTTCAAAGGCGTTTGCCGCGTTTCTTTTCAAATCAAAATACATACATACGATACGTACAATGTATGCGCCTAAAGTTTTAAAGTTAATTTCTATTCAAGGAATGGACTGTTTTATTATAGGTTTAGGAAATTGAAAAGAAGCAATTGCTTGTTTCTAAGAAAGAATCGCGAGAAGTACAGTTAGAAACTGTATTGTGAATCACTTTTCCTGGTTTCCGTAACGAGGAAGTGAAAAAAAACGCAGACAAGTCAGCGTTTACCGTAGCTAAATGGAAGATACGCAGGTACGAGTCGTTACAGTTTTGTCGTTGCAACGATTCCCGCTGCGTAATTTGATAATGAACAGTTGAAAAATAGCAGCGTTGTGTCCGTACTCTTTAATATCCCATTATATGGAAGTTAACGACCGGAAAATACACCGCTCGACTACTTGAAGGAAGTAGCTCATGAGCAAGTCTTTTGTATCCTCGCAATGGTATAATTCCTGTAACGTCTCGTTCTCGGAGGATTTATTTCGTTGATTTGTACTTGTTTATTGCTTTTGTGTTTTCATGAATGGAGCATGTCGCATGCGAATCGTAATATTGTTTTAATGGCGTTTCGACTTCAATGATATCAGCGGCTGATTGCGCTTCCCGTAAGAAGCTTCCAATCATTATGTATTTTAGGAACTACAAATAAGGATATTTAGAGAACGAATTAATTATTCAATTGTTCGCGCAAGAAATACCTGTCTCTTTTTCGAAAGTTATAAATGCTGTTTTCAAGGAGTTCCTTAGCTCACCATAAAACAGATAAGAATCTTTGGTTCCGTCTAGAAAAAGAAACCTTCAGATCAAACCGAAAGGGGTTCGGATTATATTTTCTAATCGTATTTGTATATTTCTTTTTACGGTCAGCTTGTCATCCACGTACAATCGAACAGAGAGTCCATTAATTATTTCCCTTCGACTTGTTTCAGGGGGAGCATCTCGGAAGCCATGCCGGCTGACGAGTTCGCTGGAAATCGAAACAGAAGCAAACCAAGACTGCAACCACCTTAACGAACCGCTATTATCACTGGCAAGGTCATCGGGCAGACCGGATCTAATCATGCTCACGCCGACCATGCTTCCTGTGCACTCGTTCCTCTTTCTTAACGACGTCAACCAGAAGATCGGGTGCTAAGAAATTCGAAATCGAGTTGATTGAAAATCTCAAGGAATATTAAAAAAAATACGAATAAACAATTTGATATAGAAATCATCCATTTTGGGCAAAGAAAAGAAACAATCAGAAAAAGGAATAACCACAGAAGCTCTGAATTTCATTGCTTCCTAATGGTACTTCCTTGGATATTTTTACATTCTGGAGGCGTGAACGAACTCTGAAAAACAGAAACGACTTCTATCGGATGATCGAAAGAACTACCTGGACACTGAGTATAATTATTCACACGTGCGGATGCCATTTCCGGCATGTTTCTCCATGAAGAAGGTCAGCTTCAGTTTTTGCCACTTGTAGATAGAAGTTGAAGTGGCGGACGTCTTAACGAGGTTGCTAGAATGTCAAAGAAATAGATGAGGGAAATATTATGAAGATATATTTATGAATATCTAATTGAGCATTTAATTAAGAACTTAATCGAAAGACCAAAATAAGTTGGTTCTCGAGACCAAGTACCTATCTAAGTATAATAGTCTTTTGTACTTACGGTTTAGTAAGAGGACTCGAGTAAAACGATTACTCGTTAAAAGGAACAATATAATAATCATGCCTCCGCAGACGGTGGTCTCTGCTTTCATGCCTCATCGCGGAGAATCTCAGCGAAAAAAGTGTCCCGAAGCGTGAGCTGAAAGGTGGCTATCTAGGCTGCCTAGTGAATGCCGTCGCCATGGTGGAGCTGGCGTGTAGCAACTCCCTAAGTCCAGGAACCTAATCCTGCGTCAGAAAGACAAAATTCGCTACGGAGAAAAGTAAACAAAAATATATATATAGGGAAGAAGCGACAAAGATTAAAGATCGCTAAGAATTACAGGTAATTTAATGATAAAAGGGAGAAAGAATTGTCTAAAAATTCTACTGGGAAAGAAAAGAAAGATTAAGCCTCCAACGAGAAAGACGTGCTCAGAAGCGAGTCCTGCGTAGCGCCATGTAGAGGAGCAGGAAGAAAATATTGGTAATCTCCTCGAACGACGAGCGCTTGATATTCACAATTAGAACTCGATATCTTAGCTTCTTATAATATCCTAATAAAATGTCATTTATCGATTACAATTGTCCTGTCGTATTTTATTGTGTTTGCTTTATAAATGTGAACTTTATTCAAAAAGAGTTCATCGATATAACGGTATTGAAGAGAACTACTCGAGAAACTATATAGAGGATTTAATTAATGTGTGGATCAACGTATGTATCACTATATGTAACAATAATATTGACTGTATATGTACGTGTGTAATAAAAGATTTCCGGTTTACAATGTTTACGATACTGATATAAAAATACCATATAGAGGATTTAATTAACGTGTATATCTACGTATATATCATTATATGTAACAGTAACATTATGTGCATATGCGTATAATATTGGTTAAATGTTAAATGTTAATATTGGTTAAATGCGTTAAAGTGAAATGTTATTTACCTATTCAAGATAGCAAAGTAAACATACCATATAGAGGATTTACTACTGTTAACACTCGGTATTCTCGTATTCAAAATATTTAACCAAATAATTTGGGAATCCAGCGGACGAGCTTGTATTTAATATGATTATATTTAATATAACAACTTTACTCAATATACGCGTAGGATTTTAAATGTCATGAGGGTTGCAGCGGACTCAATTTTAATGTACCTCGATATCTTAGCTTCTTATAATATCCTAATAAAATGTTATTTATCGATTACAATTGTCCTGTCGTATTTTATAGTGTTTGCTTTATAAATGTGAACTTTATTCGAAAAGAGTTCATCGATGATTATCCATTACAGGTTGTTAATAAACCTGAATTATGCACAAAGGAATTGCTGTTAATAACTTAAGATTCTCTGCCCGTCGTACAGGGTACATATAGTAATTATTCTCGACGATCGTAACGTTTAAGTCCAATTCGAGCTTATAGTCCCATGCGAGTTAAACAACGACAATAGTTTGAATTTCTATTTGTTCGTTTGTCGTCTGTTTATACCCGGAGCACCTGCTGTAAACCAATACAAAATTTATTAGATCTATAAATAACACATATAAAACTTATTAATTTATAATTAATATAAAATAGGAGAGCACGAAACTTCCTATTTTATGGATATGTTAAATCTTTGTAAAAAATACCATATCATTAGTATCATTTTAATCGTTCTAAAGGATTTAGCCGCATAAAACTGTGACCCTTGGAAGAATCGATGTTCACGCGTGACAAATTGAAATTGTGCGAAGGTTCCGATACGAACATCACAAGCCGAACATCGATACCAGGGGCACAGGCACATGTTCTGGGTTCATTATATATTTATAAAGGGCTGACGATTCAGTGGATGGTCCGGGTAAATTTAAATTGTAAATGAACGCATTGCTGGTTTCAAGTAAAAGCCTGGATAAGAGCGGATATGGTATGAGAGTCTGTCGTGGAAAGGGGAACAGGCCGCTTTTATTTGTAAAGTTTGAATCTCCTCGATATTGAAGATGTTGAAGCTGCAAGTATGTATTTCATTTTAATCCATTCGAGACCGAGATTTAATTGTAACACGATACCTAGGTGTCGGTACGATCTGAATGTTTAGTTGGAATGATTCTGTGTTTTACTCTCTCCAGGGTATCCTTTTCATACTTTGATTTTAAATCGATGACAATCTTAAATAGTATGCCTCATATTTTTAAAATATAAAATTATATACTATGTTATTCTATAATGTATTATGTACAGTTATATATATATAATAATTCTCTATTGAAAAAAATATGAAATTAACATGATATATACATTACTACATAAGTTATATATAAAATATCTATATTATACCCTTGCCTACTGACTGATATGAATTTCTTTCGGTCTCGAATGCGTTAAAAGAGAGCGCAAAGAAGTCGAAATTACTTATTGTAATTAGTAAAACGACCTGAGAGGCAGACAGATACAAGAAAGAAGGAATATTATATTAGCGGCATTATCATGTTTTTGCTCTCTTTAAGTCTTTCAACGAGACAGACAATCTACAGGTATTAATCGACCAATTTCTCCAAGCTGATAACTTCGAATTGATGTTTATATATAAGAAGTGTTATGTGTTAATCTGTCTAAATGTTTAAAAGGTGTTATAAATTAAATGTTGTTAAACGATACGTAATTGCCTTTTGATCGTAAATTTTACTATCAAGGGGTCTTTTATGTATGCGTAATCATTGTGAATTATAACAATTTATGTGATCGATATTAAAGGTGTTTAAAAGCATGTATTTTTTTCTATATTATTATTCTCCTATATTATTATCCTATATTATTATAGCATTCCTATATTATTATAATATCCAATTACATGTTGATACACAAGATATACAGATTATTATTTATAACGTTTTGGTTTTCTTAATTGAGTCATTCATTTAGTACAAATGATAAGAAATTAGTAATAATTCACAAAAAAGGGATATTGTAGTAGGAATATTATAAAAAAACATTTTCTGTTTTAGTGTAGAGTTACTCCTTCTTACAGACAGTGTCGTACAAATCTGTACGTCTCTGAGAAAATGTAGGTATCTGAGCCCTTACTTCCTCAACAACTTTTAGATCTGATAGAAAAAAGAAACATACGAAGTAATAAGTAATGCTTACTAATAAATTCAACAAATACAGAGGAAGATGGCTAAATCGATAAATTAACGAGACTAAAAATTAATTACATCATGGATCTCTCGCTTTTAATTTTAAGCTGTAAATTACCGATATCGGTGATTTTTTTTTTTTATTTATTTGTTGAAATTTTTTTTTTTTTTTTTGATATCGGTGACTGCCATATTCTCTTGAGTTTCCAAATCGTAAAGAATCTTTCCCCAGGGATTGGTCAACTGTGTATGTCCCCATGCGACGTAACTTGCTTAAGGAACACGAGCCGGTGATATGCAGGCAACGTATAATTGATTATCATTCGCTCTGAAACGCTGAAGTAATGACCAATGCAGTGGTCCAGTGGTCATATTGAAGCAGGTCATATAGAAGCAGGAAATATGAAGCCACCGAATACCAATTAACTTCGTAGTTGCACGGTTCACATTCCATCATTTCTGAATATGCGAGGACAGTCCTCTTATTGTGCTTTTAATTCTTTTATTTGTTTCATTTTCAGCAAATATACTGGTTTTTTAAGTTAAGCTTCTTTTTATACAGAGTTACAGATTATATTAATTTTATATAGAATATATTTAAGAAAGATATTTAATTTTTTGCTAGTTAAGTATTGATCGATTAAGTTACTGTACCTTTGTTCCGATAAATGCGTGCCATTTCCTCGAATCTAATATCATAGCAAATGCCAATACCTATTTTGCAGCCCTTCACATCGAACGTCGTTAGGGAGTTACCAGGACTGAGTGAATCACTCTCTCGAAAAGTAATCTTATTAGGAATGTCGATGTCGAATAGATGTACCTAATAACATAAAAATGTAGTCGCTAATTCTATTGCTGCAACTTTTGTAATTTAATATCAAAGTTACCAACTCCTAAACTTTAATTATTTTTTATTTAATAACTGACAGCGTATTTATCACTTTCTTTTATTAAAAAATCTTATCATTTAATAATGTTTAAAAAGGAGAAAAAATAAATATAATAATATTTTAAGTATGTGAAAAATTTATATTACACGTTACAACAAAAATGGGCGTTTCCCGTATCATAACGTATTTTATAAACCGTAAATTATAGAATTGGTTATAGTAAACGTATGTACATATGTATATTCCTAAATTATTCCTAGATAGAGTCACTTTCTTCACCCCAATATTTTCAAATTCAAAGCCATAAAGGAATATATTACTTACCTTTCGGTGTTTTGCTATCAAAGTTCCATCTGGACCCCAAATAGTACAGGTATTGTACAATTTATCGCCCTCTATTTCAGGCATCGTACCACCAACTACATAGATGTTGTTTTCTTTAGCTGCGTTCGATGAAGCAACGCTCGTTTCACCATCAGGAATACTCTCTGCGTATTTTGGAAAGTACTCTGCATTGCAATATTTCAATTAATGAAAAATAACTGTCTTTTGTTCCAACCATAAATTAAATTGAAATTTTTGTCAGTTTTTTATTTTTTAAATTATGAAAATAACTAAGTTTTATATTTCGACTTAATTAAATATGCAATTACTTAGCTAATAGTATATATAATAAATTGTTTCTACAGGTTCAAAATGAAAAATGAATATTTAGAAATATTTAATTACGACAATGCTATGTGTGTTAGCATCAGTGGCTTGTTACTCAACGACTTTGCTAGTACTTTTTGAAACATAAAGTTAGTTTTCAATTAACACTTATACTAGAGGCGGAATTATAAATGCAAAATAATTGATAATACTAATTTATAAGTACCTAATTATTAGTATCTTAAAAAATATATTTATACAAAAATCACGATAATCATGAAAATGTGGAAATCCTATATTCTCGACTCAATTCACAATCTTTATGGAAGTATAAACGGTAAGGTAATTTGTCTACTCTTACTTTTTCTATATAGTTGTTACACACATAGTAAATTATTGAAAAAAAAAAACAAATTATTACGTATTCCATATGGTGAATTAAAGCATTCAGGAAGAGCTATAATATCAGCATTGTGCTCTTTTGCGCTAGAAATGTAGGAAACTGCCTGCTCTACATTTTTGCGTTTTACTTCATTTACTTCAAGTTGTACCAACGCCAAGCGAAATGCTAAAATGTTGGAAAAGTTAAATACATTCGGTTATATATTTCCCATACTTTTTATCTATAAATACTTTTTACATAGTGAATACTTACTCGACATCGTTCGCACTACTTGTTTAGCGATGTTTGTAAGTATCATAATGTTGAGGTTATGTATGGTACTACTCAATATCAACATTACGTAAGCAATACGCAGGGATTTTTAATAATTCTTGGTAAAGTTTAGGACATTAATTTTGATGTAATTGTAAACATTATTTGTTCACAATTTGTCCATTTACTTTGCAACAAAAAGAACGCATCTGCAAGCGTGTTAATCGGATAACGACGAACTTCATTTCGCAAACACCGACACGTGAAATATTTTGAAGTTACGTCGACGCGAGAGTAATTGGTTCCCTTAAATTACTCAATTTCCATTTCTTTCGCCATGTATATTCGAGTATTGCATTTGAATTGCAGAGCAGTCGAAAGTAGAGGAGCACCTCGCCGATATATCGACAGGAACATGAATTTTTTTTCATAGGGCGAATATTTTTTCCATTGAATTATTAAACCGAGTCAAATTTTCAAACTCAACCACTTAATTTAATCGTTTTACATAAAACATTTCAATCTTTTTTCTTCTAAATACTTTACCTATATTTCATCTGGCTGAATATTCCATATTTTTAAAGCTTGTTGATAATTACAAATACGTAATTATCATTCTGAAGCTAGAAATTTGAAGTAAAATTGCTCTGCGCGAAAGGAAATAACTCAACGTTTTATATATAGCTGTTAAAATGATATAATAAGTTTCAGTAAAATAGCTTCACTAAAATTTGTGGTTTTTTTCCTTTTCTATTTTTTTTTTTTTTGTTTTATGTGTTCAAGGGCGAACGTTCCCTCTCATTTCTTGTATTTTTATGAGTGTTACGACCGTTCGCGGAGAGACGCGGTCGCGAGGAAAACGCGTCAGCGAGAGGCGTAAATTCTCGCTACGATTCGGTGAATCGACGCCGCGAAGTAGTCGTTTCCCTGTTTCGATTAAGATAACAGAGGTGGTTGAATGAATATGACACAGTAGTAAGTTATATTTCACCGTTTATTCCACAACTTATAACGAGGATAGTTACACTGGTGCGTATGTACGAGATGAGTGAGTGACTGATCTGCGGGGTGTATACCCGCTCGAAGGATGTTGACCGTTCGAAGGATGTGAAATCAGTACCGTCTTGGGAGACGATGATGTGTCGGAGGAAAGCTAAGGATGGGTGTGTCTAGCGCACGGGACTATCGGATTTGTTGGTGCCGATGTTATTTAGGAGAGTGAGGGAATAGGCTTCGTTTCTAATTGGTTAAACGAAGGGTCTCAACCGCCCTCGAGAGAAAGTGGTTAGTGGGAGGACAGTTGCAGCGTACGTGCGAAAAACCAACTTTCCTTAGTTAAGCCGTGGTAGACAATAGTCTCGAGAAATTCCTCGGAAACAGATGTTTGTTTGAAGGACCTTAGCAGGCAAGTGACTCGGGTTTATGACGGATGCTTAAGGCTATTGAGGGTACGCCGTACGGAAGAGCGGACATCTGGTGTCCGTCTGGCCCGCGGTGTGTGACCTGGGCCAGGCAGAGAGTCGCCCGGCGTAACAATGAGGAATTTAGCCTTTTTACACCACGAGAGCCTCAACGTTTTCATTTTCACGCCTACGCTACGCTCGTTAAACACGTTCTAATGAGACCATGTGCTGACATTGCGAGTTTTATTATTTTCGCACAATAATTTATTATTTTAGATTTCAAATATTACATTCATACATTTTTCGTTGTAAATTTCTTTTTCTATTTAAACAATTTACCATTGTTGCTACAATAAATCAATTAATTAAATTAATTGATCAGTTTAAACTTAAAATATCATTTCACAAGTTTTCGTCACTTGAATCTAAAAACAACAGAAAACGGTATACCCGCATCATACATAGAAAGGAGATTAAAACGCTAGAGTGATCATATTCAACGATCACAAAACGATAATAGGACATTGTGTTTCTTCTGAAGGGCATGAAATTGTCAGGAGATTATGCCATAAATGAAATTGGAAGCTGGCTGGTCAAAGGGATTAAACTCGGTTAAACTCAATTGTGCTATATTGCACAAAGACTTGAGAACTGCTACCAAATATCTACTAGCTTAAAGGTGTGCTGATTACACCTTACAAATTGTAATTATATTTCAAATACAATCTCCTAAGTAATAAGTAAATTAAATTAATACTTTACCTAGAATCTGTGATACATTAATATAACAAAAATACATTTCTTAAATTATTCATTAATTTGCAATGTAATTAGAATATTATCTTTATTTTCTGGTGTCTTTATTATTCTTAAAAGATACGCTGCTTGTTTGCAAATTTAACACTACGTATGCTATTAATAAATCATTTTATATTTAATTTTGCAACCTTCAATCATTGTTAAAATTGATTGATAATACTGTTGGTTAATAGAAATTTGAAAATGCTCTCGTTTCCACTCGATTAAAAGGTAATTGCACAAACTGTCACAGTGTTGACTACAAATCACGTGTGTCGTTCTATTAAATTTATACACAATAGTATTTATTCTCGTTTTAATTTAAAATGAAATATGTTATTGTATGAATAGCAGAATGTTCAAATAATTGAAACAACTTTTTGTCCTCTAATTAATGATTCTCATTTAAAAAAATTTAAGAATTTTAATCAAGAAGATTTTGAAGTCTCGATCTAAAATGACCAAGGATTGAAACAGAGAATATTTTGATGCCAACAAATACATATTCTTCAGATATGAAACAAATGTGATAATAAAAATCGATGTACATGAATGAGTGTTGAAATATTGGAAAATTGTATAATTATATCCATTCTCTGTTGCGTTTAGATGTTTCAATTAATGTTTCATCAGAATTTTTATTGAATATTTTAGAGGTACTGGCTGTAAGGTTTTTTTTTAAATTAAAATTAAAATTAAATGTAAGAACAGATTCAAAGTATAACATTTAAAAATTTGTGGTTATAAAATTTACTTGTATGTCATAATTATGTAAGTGAATTAATCTCATAATTAATTAAATGAATTTATTCTATGTGAGTAAATTATATTTATCTATAATAAGTCTTAACTTATTATTAATAATCAGCTAACACTGCATAATACTAAGTAAAGTAACTGAAAATTCTCGACGTGAGAATTGATTATAATTTCAACAAGAAAATAAAAAAGAAAAGAAAAGAAAAGAAAAAAAAATTCTATGTAAGTGATTGTTCTATGTAAGTAATTCTATGTAAGTGATTTGGGGCTCGGCCAGTACCTTGCCCTTCTTTGGGATATTCCGAATTATCTGTCCTCTCCGAGCTGAAAATCTGATATCTCAGATGTTAGGGAAACCCCCTGGCCGGTAAGGCACGATAGACAGATGAGACTAAACGGCTGGTGGAGAGGGCAATTATCAACAGAGGGTCACACCGTGCGGATACAATACTGGGGTCTCAATAAAATCTTACAACCGTGGTGTTCAGAACATCAAACTCTGTTTGCATACACCCGGTGCACATAAAGTGTCAAATTACACTAACACTGGATTTATTGAACCTCTTTCACCTTGACCAGTGGCTCTTTAGTTTATGATTTGCAACAGAATCCCTGCATCAACGCAGATTCGCGAAACATACAACTTCACGCACCAAATATCGATTACAGTCAATCGACACTAACAATCAATAATTTGTCTGCGAGATGCTCCTCTGGAAGTTTTAACTATATATATTCCGGTTTTAACTATATATATTTAACTATATATATTAACTATATATTTTCCCTAGGAACAGTAAGATTTTAACGATACAACTTTATCAAGAGATCTTAATGTCATAAACGGTATCGAAACTTCGTAATTAATATTGTTAAGGAAGAAAATATTGGTAATCTCCTCGAACGACGAGCGCTTGATATTCACAATTAGAACTCGATATCTTAGCTTCTTATAATATCCTAATAAAATGTTATTTATCGATTACAATTGTCCTGTCGTATTTTATTGTGTTTGCTTTATAAATGTGAACTTTATTCAAAAAGAGTTCATCGATATAACGGTATTGAAGAGAACTACTCGAGAAACTATATCTAGCCCTTGGATGGAGGGATTGCTTGCTTCTTACAATCGAATAATTGGAGTGTAACTAGAAACACGAACGGTAGTTTAGCAATGGAGAAGAACTTTAGAACGACAGCAATTTTCTTCTTGTTTCTTTGAGAAAGGCACCGTTCATTTTATGTTTGACGAGAATGGGGTTGTTGGACGAATTTGATTAAAAAGGAAAGATCTTTAACAAATATTCTTCCCATTGATACATTCCTATATTTTTGATTTAATTATTTGAAAATGCAATTTTGCATATACCTATGTGCAATTATATACTATAATCGCAGGCGTTTCTTTAAAATGATGTACTATTGAAACAAGGCAAAGTATCGTCGAATTCTTCTAGATTCAGTTTCTCAAAAGAATGGCTCTATTGATTAACCAAACATAGTTCCCATAAGCATATACGTACTTCTCAGAAAAGATAGTTATATCTAGATCAATATTACTCCCCACAGTGACCTATATGTCAAAGAAAAAAAAGACACATCAAGTATTAAATCATACTACTATTACGTCCACTATCTCTACAAATCCTCCACTCTTGGAAAAGTCTATCTTATTCAAACGTAACGTAACTCAAATTAAATCTTTTCCATCCTCATAAATACGAAACATTTATAAAATTATCATCTTCGATTATTTACTCAACATCTAGCTAACAAAATCTTCTCCATCGCCGTACCCCTTAATCCTGACCGCGTACAATTAACGTATGAATAGTTAATTTATTGAAATTTAAACGACCATTTTACGCTACTTGTACTCGAATGATTTTAGGATCTTGCTGTATCTCTTGCACAGTGTTATACTGACAGGCGAGAAACATAGAAACGTAACTTCCGATCCACTGATTTACCCTAAACAGACGATGATAGGTTATACGGTGGACGCAATACAGAAGCGTTTCCGATGCAATTCGAAGGTGCGTTGTTACAATGGAGTTCATCGATCCATAATGACTATTTCCCCGCCAACTACAGCCTGTAATAACGGAATAGCCAATAAAGTATATCCTGTCGATTTAATTGTTACCCCCACGGTGCACCGCGCGCACGGAGATCGGATCGGTGATTTTCACGTGATGTTTCGCAAATCGTGAGGCGCTCGCGTGATTCGCGCGTTTTAAGCGTTCCCGCTCTTCCCGTCCGATAGAAAGAGAAAGGGAACAGGGGTGGAAGGAAGAGGGAAGATACGTGATGCGGGTTCAACCTGCCGCGGGAACCTTTAAAGAAGGTCGGTGCAACGGGAGAGATGTAATTTTAATAAGTTGGAGAACAAGTCATTGTAAAAGATGGATATTCAGATGTTGGAGATGCAGCAGATTTACGACTCGCTGGAATTAAGTTAGTTAAGGTGTTGAAAACCTAACGTCTTTTCAAAGGCGTTTGCCGCGTTTCTTTTCAAATCAAAATACATACATACGATACGTACAATGTATGCGCCTAAAGTTTTAAAGTTAATTTCTATTCAAGGAATGGACTGTTTTATTATAGGTTTAGGAAATTGAAAAGAAGCAATTGCTTGTTTCTAAGAAAGAATCGCGAGAAGTACAGTTAGAAACTGTATTGTGAATCACTTTTCCTGGTTTCCGTAACGAGGAAGTGAAAAAAAAAACGCAGACAAGTCAGCGTTTACCGTAGCTAAATGGAAGATACGCAGGTACGAGTCGTTACAGTTTTGTCGTTGCAACGATTCCCGCTGCGTAATTTGATAATGAACAGTTGAAAAATAGCAGCGTTGTGTCCGTACTCTTTAATATCCCATTATATGGAAGTTAACGACCGGAAAATACACCGCTCGACTACTTGAAGGAAGTAGCTCATGAGCAAGTCTTTTGTATCCTCGCAATGGTATAATTCCTGTAACGTCTCGTTCTCGGAGGATTTATTTCGTTGATTTGTACTTGTTTATTGCTTTTGTGTTTTCATGAATGGAGCATGTCGCATGCGAATCGTAATATTGTTTTAATGGCGTTTCGACTTCAATGATATCAGCGGCTGATTGCGCTTCCCGTAAGAAGCTTCCAATCATTATGTATTTTAGGAACTACAAATAAGGATATTTAGAGAACGAATTAATTATTCAATTGTTCGCGCAAGAAATACCTGTCTCTTTTTCGAAAGTTATAAATGCTGTTTTCAAGGAGTTCCTTAGCTCACCATAAAACAGATAAGAATCTTTGGTTCCGTCTAGAAAAAGAAACCTTCAGATCAAACCGAAAGGGGTTCGGATTATATTTTCTAATCGTATTTGTATATTTCTTTTTACGGTCAGCTTGTCATCCACGTACAATCGAACAGAGAGTCCATTAATTATTTCCCTTCGACTTGTTTCAGGGGGAGCATCTCGGAAGCCATGCCGGCTGACGAGTTCGCTGGAAATCGAAACAGAAGCAAACCAAGACTGCAACCACCTTAACGAACCGCTATTATCACTGGCAAGGTCATCGGGCAGACCGGATCTAATCATGCTCACGCCGACCATGCTTCCTGTGCACTCGTTCCTCTTTCTTAACGACGTCAACCAGAAGATCGGGTGCTAAGAAATTCGAAATCGAGTTGATTGAAAATCTCAAGGAATATTAAAAAAAATACGAATAAACAATTTGATATAGAAATCATCCATTTTGGGCAAAGAAAAGAAACAATCAGAAAAAGGAATAACCACAGAAGCTCTGAATTTCATTGCTTCCTAATGGTACTTCCTTGGATATTTTTACATTCTGGAGGCGTGAACGAACTCTGAAAAACAGAAACGACTTCTATCGGATGATCGAAAGAACTACCTGGACACTGAGTATAATTATTCACACGTGCGGATGCCATTTCCGGCATGTTTCTCCATGAAGAAGGTCAGCTTCAGTTTTTGCCACTTGTAGATAGAAGTTGAAGTGGCGGACGTCTTAACGAGGTTGCTAGAATGTCAAAGAAATAGATGAGGGAAATATTATGAAGATATATTTATGAATATCTAATTGAGCATTTAATTAAGAACTTAATCGAAAGACCAAAATAAGTTGGTTCTCGAGACCAAGTACCTATCTAAGTATAATAGTCTTTTGTACTTACGGTTTAGTAAGAGGACTCGAGTAAAACGATTACTCGTTAAAAGGAACAATATAATAATCATGCCTCCGCAGACGGTGGTCTCTGCT